>NW_027497601.1:0-144827 GCF_021521415.1 Bidens hawaiensis
CCAAACTTTACCAGCGGATGAAGTCCCTGATAAACCACTTTGGCCCCTTTCCTCGACTGCTTCATCAAACCAATGGTATTCGGACGCATGGCCTTTACATCGATCGTCCCTACAGATCGATTTAGATCAGGATAATGACGAAGATCATCTGTAGAAACCTCGGATACATCATGAACTTCTCCTTCTTATTCCCCTTCAGGTTGCTTATCATCTCATAGAACACAAACTTTGAGTAGTTGTAGTTCCACTCCATGATCAAAGCAACCACAGTCGACATCTGAGTGTGGTTGATATCGTCAGAACCCCCCTTTCGTTTCGAGACAAACGTAAAGAGTGTGGTTGATCTTGATGGCAGGAGGATAAGTTCTCTCATATCCTATTAGTTGCACTATATCTTCTATAGCCTTAATAGAATATTCTGAAGGGAAATCAGGTTGATCACCAAATAACAACACTTCACAAATAATGGCCTCAGAGACAATTACTGGCTTCTTTTGAATCTTTGATTCTATAGTAACTGCTCCCACGACATCTCGTTGATTGATAGAGGCATGATTCCAAAAGTCTGTCACCATCTTCTTGCAGATAACAGGAATTCTCGTAATGCGTGAGAAATCCTGCAGGTATTCGGCCCCACAATCATAGACTTGAACTCTTTGTGAGCTGGAGGAGGACCAAATAGACATCCAACAATGTTATGTGTATCAACATATTTTAGGGGTGCTTGATCAACCATGACTGCAACAAACGAGTCAAGTTAGATATACATTCACTTAAGTCCATAATCAGTTATCTTTTGGATTTGATATCTTATAAGATTAATAACTTGACGATATTATAAGGACCAAACATGAAATAATAAAACTATAAACCCCTTTTAGTAAATTTGTCCAAATAATAATAATCTTAATATAATTAAAAGAGTTCTCTGTCTAAATATGTAGTTTTCGGTCAATAATAAGCTATTTAGGTTGAATAATAATCCTTGACAGCCGAGAACCAGGGGTTCTCGGTCAAACGTATGAGTTCTCGGTCAAGATCTGACTATGAACCTTTGAGATCTCTGTTAGACTAAGGAGTTCTCAAATTGACCAAAGCTTTTCGGTCATCCATCCCCGAGAACCCAGGACCCCGACATCTCCGTTGATATCGGGTCTTTTAAACCCTTTGGATTCCGTCTTGAATATTGCGTCATCTTTCCAACCACACCAAAAGCGCCATTAATGGCGAACCTGCAACTCTTAATAAGCTCATAACAAGACCAAACACACCATAAACAAGCATCTCAATGATATACCACAATCAAATATCACAATCCATATAACCAATTTTAAACCAAAACACTCATTAGGTCCGGAGATGTTCTAAGAGTCCCAAGAACAGGTCCTAAAAGAAAGTTCATATAACTACAAAGAATAGTGAGAGCAGGTCAAATAATCGATATTTGAACGAGGATGATCTTATGAAAGCAGGTATGTTTTTTGAGGTTAAGAGGAGAGAATAATAATTTATGTTTGAGTTTTTTCTTGGTAATAATGCACATAATGTTATTTTAATTACCTTTTAAACATCAAAATTTTTGGATCTGGGCCGAAAACTGACGGGCCAAGAACCAATGAACTCACATTATCATCTGGGCCAACAGAACCAGGCCTGATGGGCCAAAACCCAACCAATCACACCAATTCTCCATTGGCCGAGAGCACAAAACAAATCCAAGCCCGAGTCACAATTTTATAAAAACGATTCCTTAACGCATTTGTTTCGACAAGAGTAAATATAAGGTACAATCAAAGACGTAAAATAAAATAAAATAAAAATGGAAAAGTTAAAAAAATAATTAACATAAAACCAAAAATAAAACATGTTTTACCAAATGGCTTTCAGTAAATCTAACATATTACGGGATCAAATTTCAGCTTTGTTAAATGAGCAAAATTTGATGAAAATATCCGAACATGGAATCATTTTGATTAAGATGCTTTCACAATGATTCATTTTCAGCATTGGCCAAAACCCAACCAATCACACCAATTCTCCATGGGCTGAGATCACAAAACAAATCCAAGCCCGAGTCACAGATTTATAAAAACGATTCCTTAGCGCATCTATTTCGACAAGAGTAAATATGAGGTACAATCAAAGACGTAAAATAAAAATAAAATAAAAATGGAAAAATTAAAAAAAAATAACATAAAATGAAAAATATAACAAATTTTACCACACGGCTTTCAGTAAATCTAACATATTGCGAGATCAAATTTCAGTTTTGTTAAACGAGCAAAGTTTGATGAAAATATCCGAACATGGAATCATATTGATTAAGATGCTTTCACAATGATTCATTTTCAGCATTATTATGACATAGAGAACAGGTTAATAGTAGGTATATGATTTTCATTGCATCAATGATATGCATTAGGTTCAATTAGGCATAAAGCTTCGATGGACATCACTTATGGACCTATGATGCCTTTTATCTCTTCTCAAAGCGTATTTGGCTTTCTCCAAATCACTCCAATTTGACTCCAACCCTTAGTTTTTGATCAAAAGATTTTTGACATCTACTGCACAAACAAAAACTTTAAGTTTTAAGGTTGAACATTGGACTTACATGCCGTCCGGACTTACAAGCCTTACATTCGGAGTGTTTAGGACTTACTTGAATGCCACACCCATGTAGTTCTAGTTTGATCCTTTAAGCTTTAAACAATTTTTGAGTTCAAGTTTATATACTATTATTATAATAATAATAATAATAATAATAATAATAATAATAATAATAATAATAATAATAATAATGATAATGATAATAATAATAATAAATTTTTTTAAAATTAGCAATAAATAAGAAACAAAATATTTTTGATGATCAAGACACTAACGAGCTCGTGCTTGACTGGGTAAATGCTTTTGTGCCTATCATTCGAAGAGATGTATTTAGAGACATGCATAAATCTTCAAATGACTCTCCACAATAAATTTAGCAGATTTAGTTTATATCACATCAAACTTTTACGCATCATGGAATGTTACCATACATATCAATGACCGTTCAATAGCCTTTTTAGCCTAGTAACTTCGCACGTAAGGCACACAAAATCATTTATCTATCATTTTACAAAGGTTGGATCAAATTTTCATTTAATAAGATTTTGAGCTTCTATAAAGCTTGTAACTGAATAATCATATCACTTCACTTACAAAAAGAACCAAAAGCCAAAAAAAAATTATATATTTTTTAATTTTCTAAAACACACACATACTCTTTTTGAATTTTATAATACACACTCTTTTTGAATTTTGAATTTTATAATACACACTCTTTTTGAATTTTGAATTTTATAACGCACGCACCCAATCTCATCACCTCTTTTTTCTTTCGGGTACCCTTTGTCGCTATATACTCAATCTGGGTCCCACCTCACTTAATGATTCAACAATATTAATTCTCTAAGGGTGTAAAGTGGAATAACTTAAACCATAAGGACCAAAATTGTAAATTTATTTATCAGAATCTGGCATCCTCAAAACCATGTAAGTCGCTGACTCTGTTCAATGTCTTTCTCATGATTGCGACCTTAGCTAGCTTCTCAGCTACACGCTCTTTTTGTATTTTTAATTTTCTCCCCTAAATTTGTGCAAAATTTTAACAGAAAGGCAACTTTTATGTACAAATTTAACATCAAAAAGACTCAATCGTCGAAACGTAGCATTTTAAGAAAACCCTACAAGCACACTAAATCTGGTTGTTCCGACCGGTTTTGTAAATAAGTCCACCACATTATTATAAATGTGAACTTGTTCAAGATGAATCAATTTCCGGTCGTAAGAGTCACAAATGAAATGAATTTTTATGTCAATGTGCTTGGTTTTAGAATGTTGAACCGGATTTTTAACAATAGCAATAGCAACATCATTATCACAAGAGATAGGAGTGTCAAGACAATCCAAACCGTAATCCAGCAATTGGGTGTTGCGTCTAGATAACCTGTGAGAAGCAGGCAGAGGTAGCAACGTACTCAGCCTCAGCAGTGGATGTGAACACCATTTGTTGTTTCTTGCATTGCCATGAAATGAGTCGATCACCCAAGAATTGGCATCCTACATGCGTAGATTTCCAAAGACCTAGCTTTAGTTGCCCATTTAGATATCAAAGTCTGTGTTTTTGAGATACCAAAGACCTAGCTTTGGTTGCCCATTTAGATATCTTAAAATACGTTTAATCGCAATTAAGTGAGAAAGTTTAAAAAACCCTGGAAACGCGCGCATTGACAGACTGCAAACATGATATCGGGGACGACTGGCAGTGAGATACATCAGAGATCCAATCATTAATCAATAGTACATTTGATCTACAAAATTCCCTTCAGGATCAGATGAAAGAAGAGGTCTTTCTGCCATAGGAGTTGCCGCATACTTAGAATCTTGGAAATCAGACTTTGACAGCATGTCCTCGACATATTTTTCTTGATGTAACAAGATTCCTATCGAACTCTGACGAACCTGTAGCCCCAGAAATGTCGTCATCTTCCCTAATGAACTCATCCGAATCTTTTCTTCATTACCTTCTCAAATTCATAACATAGAGCAGTATTGGTGGAACCAAAATGATATCGTCCACAAAAATCTGAACCAAGATCATATCTTTCCCGACCGTTTTAAGGAACAGAGTATGATTGATGGTCCCTCGCTTGTAACCATGTCCCAGCAAATGTGCCATCAAAGTAGCATACCATGCCCGAGGAGCTTGTTGAAGACCATAAATAGCTTTGTCTAACTTGTAGACATGAGTAGGATGCATTGAATCAGTAAAACTCGGTGGCTGGTCCAGATATATCTCCTCCTTTACTTCTCGATACAAAAATATCGTCTTGGCATCTATTTGATAAACCATGAGACCCATATAGGAAGCATATGCCAAGAAAATCTGAATGGCCTCAAGGCGAGCCATTGGAGCATACACTTCAGTGTAATCTAAACCTTCAACCTGACGAAAACCATGAACCACAAGCCGCGCCTTGTTTCGAACAATAACCCCATAATCATCTTGCTTGTTTCGGAAACCCATCTCGTATCTAAATCCTTCTTCCTGACGGGTAACTTAACCAATCTCCAAACCTTAAGTTCATCAAACGGATTCAGCTCTTCATGCATAGCTTCCACCCAACTTGGTTCTTGTAGTGCCATCTTAACAGACTTTGGTTCAATCTGAGAAATAAAACAGGAATATAGAAAACTGTTGATATGTCATGTCTGACTTCTTGTTGAGACGCCTGTTTCAAGTGTACCTATGACGTTCTCGATTGGATGATCCCGTTGAATATTTGTTGGAACAGAATGATCGTGAACAAAACTCGTAGTAGGCAGATTTGTTGGATCTTCAAGTATTTCAGAGAGCGGATTCCGCCATCCAGATGTCGAGGTACTGTGCAAGTACGGTGGTACTAGCAATGTATTCATTTGGTATGACATCTGGAATTAGAGTGCTACCAAATATTTGAAGAATGGTACTCTCCCCCTCCGTTGACGAAACATCGGCCACATGTATCTCAGCTCTATGCAAATCACATTCTTTAGGAGAATTTCATGAAGAATCAGTCTCAGTAACATGTTCTTGTGTACTCGAAGACGAAGGCTGAGCAGTATTGGACAATTCCGACGGTTCTATACCCAGCACTGGAGACTTTTGAAAACCAACAGAGATGTCTTCTTCTTCATCAACAGCATTCGAAACCCCTGCATCTGACCTGCATCAACAACTGGAAACATATTAAATGGCTTAAACAGTTCATTATAATCAAATAACAGTCAGGACCGACACGAGCATCGGTTTCTTTTCTCTAGCCAGCGCACATCATAAGATTCCATAATCTGCTTCGTTGCCTTGTTGTAAACTCTGTAGACGGTGCAACCAGCATATCCCACGATATAGCAATCATCAGCTTAAGCTCCAAACTTTGGATTCGATTCGAGATTCAGCAGAGTGCATGGACATCCAAAGGCAGGAAAGTGTGCCACATTGGGCTTGTGACCGTAAACAATCTCATAACGAGTCTTCATTTGTGATTTATTAATCAACACCTGATTTTGAGCATAACATGTTGTGTTGACCGCTTCAGCCCAGAAGAACAGAGGTAGCTTCGAGTCGCACAAAATGGTTCTAGCGGCCTCAGTTAGAGTGTTGTTCCTTCTCTCAGCTACACCATTTTGTTGCAGTGTACAAGCTGAGCTGTATTGTTTGAGCACCCCCTTTTCGACACACAAATGATTTAACGTCGAGTTCTTGAACTCCGTGCCATTGTCACATAGAATCCATTTTAGCTTCAAATTAAGTTGATTCTCCATTAGCACCACAAAGCGCTTTATCAGTTCTACAGTTTTACTTTTATTTGACAAGAAAAACTTCCAAGTAAAACGTGAGTAGTCATCAGTTATAACCAGACAATATGAACTACGAGAAAGACTCAATACATGAACAGGACCAAACAAGCCCATATGAAACAATTGAAAATCCAAGGAGATGGTATTGGCCAGTTTGGCTTGTGAGATTTACGATGATGTTTGCCTAAAGCACATGCTACACATTTCTCAATTGTTACAAAATATTTTACAGTCAAACCACGAACAATGTTGATCTTCCCTTTTTTATCCTCCTGCAAAGGAAACATATCTTACATTAAATATTTGAACGTCGTGTAGTTGAGAGATGTCTCATGTCATGTGCTTGGAACAACCACTATCAACATACCAAGGTCTGATGATATTCCTCCATAGCTGTTCTTGAATGATGTGCGAGATTAATTAGTTCTTGGTACCCAGTCCATAGTAATGCTGGGTACTCCTCATTCATCTTAGCAAGCTACGGGTTTCCATGACATGTCTTCCTGGTTATCCAAGATTGAACAGGAAGATTTTGATGACTTGGACACCAAAGATTTGGGCAGCCATTTGTTATCGGGTTTTAAAATTTTGTGACTAACATAAGCGATTGACTTTGTCTCCCGTTTGCAGACGGAAGTCACGTTGGACTTTGGTTTCCAGATCGATTTCGATCTAGAGACCGAATTTGGTCTCAGGACTGAAATGGATTTTCCATCACGCTTTTGGAACATGGCAGGCTTAGTCTAATGGGATTTCAACCTGTCAGCCTTGTTTCTTTTCCAATCACCGTCAGAGGGGTTTACCTTGTAATAACTTGATTTTATTAGAATTAGATTTATTGAAGGTATCTTAAGTCATATTCCTTTGATGTGTCCGTAGTATGGGACATAAGGACGGTGTGGGCAATTTCTAGCAATGTGACCAGGAATTCCACAATTAAAACATGTTTGCTTTTTAACATAAAAATATTGTCTTGACCTGTTGTGTGAGCCAATTTGTCCCGCTTTGGACTGAACATTTGACTTATTACCATTATGAACACATGAGCTTCCTTCTTTAACAAACTTAGGTGATAAATGTTTATGCAAACTTTTATTTTTAACAATTTTATTTGAAATCACACCACAAGTTTTGAAAGTTTTAGAAGAATCAACCACACAATTGTATATGCTCTCAAAGCCCACACAAACATTAGTAGCAACATAATCCAAAATAGGCAAATTTGAAGAAACATTAGAATTAATGTCTTTATTATTTTAAAAGAGGTAAATCTTCCTCCTCATCAGTACAATTTTCTATAATTACTTCATCTGCACAAGAAGCAAATACATTAGTATCGTTCACTCTCAATGCTGGTTCAGTAGATTTGACTGAACCTTGAACAGTTTTGCCATTTGCAGTCGGCTTGCCGTACTGCATGAACGGTTCCCTAGCTTCCTTCTCCTTAGTGAGAGGAAGCCCAGTGTAATTATCATTATATGGAGGAGGAATCACACTATACCCAATACTCTCACCCTTGTTCTCTTTCCATTCTAACTTTTTTCAATCATACATTCAAAAACAGCATTGGAGACATCGAATTTCTTAAAATTGAATTTAGCGTTTTCAAATTTATTAGTTAATTTCGCAATCTCCAACTTAGAAGCGTCTAATTCGGCGGTTAGCTCAGCAATTTTCTGTTTTGCATCTAAGTGGTGACATCATTTTACACTAAAATCTGTTTGAAGTTTTGAGAAATCATTTTGTTGTGCTTCAAGTTTATCTTTTAAAGCTTTTTCAAGTTTCTTAAGGGTGAAATTTTCATGTTTTATGCCCTCTATTTCTCTAATCAGATTACTATTGTGAACTCTATACAAATCTAACTTATTAATACAAGATTGAGAACACAATTTAGAACTTACCTCAGATGAGCTAGGAGAAGTAGAGGCCATGAAAGCAAACTGAAGATCCTTTACTTGCTCATCTGCATCGATCTCTTCTTCGGTAACATCAATCTGAGCAAGGTTAGGAGTCTGATTGTTGATGTTGAGTGCTGCCATCTAGTCATTCCAATCAAATTCTTAAGCCACCAATCCCTACTCATTCTCTCCAGCAACAACTGCACTTTCTCCTTTAACACCGCCTACTGAAACTAATGCCCTTTACCTATTTACCTCCTAAGCGGGATTCGTGCATTCACGAGCAAAGTGACCCGGCTCATGACAGTTATAACACCTCAGAGTCTCTTTATTGAATCCCACTTTCTTGTTAGCTGGCAAATTCCAGTTATTTTGCATGTTCTCTTGGTAAACTTCTTTGCTCTAAACACTGCCATGGCTATTTGCCAATAGATATCCATTTCCTCCACATCATCATGATGGATTTGATCCATCTCAGCAACTACGACTGGTTGAACCAAATCTCCAGCGAGAAAACTATTGTAGCAGTTTATAAAACCTGCCATTAAGACAATGTTTTCTTGAGTCTCCTTTGAAATAGCAGGAACTTGAGTGGGAGACTGACTGGAGGACCCAACAGTTGATTGAGGCTTAGTTGTTGAAGCAGGTTGTTGAAAGAACACAGGAGTAGGCTGTGGTGGTAGCTGAGTAAATTGACCTTGAGAGGACCTAAACATGAAGAAGTTGTTCTGAGCCCGCTGTGGCTGAGCATATTAACCTTGATATGATTTGAACAAAGAAAAATTGTTTTGTGATATGCGAGCAATATTAGAATTAACAATGTAGGCAGCTTCATTGTAGGAGTTAGCATAATTTATGGAACGTTGCTTATCATCCATGTCACAGGACTTAATGATAGCCATAACCTCTGACAAAGTTAGGGGCTGTTTGGCAAGTGCTGGACCATTAAGTACTGAACCATTAAGAGGTTTGAATGGTTACGAGACTCTGAACCAGTAAATGTTGAATCAGTAATTGTTATTTGGTTGAACCTCTGAATAATATACAGAATGACTATTTTACCCCTATGAATTGTTTCATGCTAAATGAAATGTATCTGTTTGGCTAGAACTTTGACTGATGAAACAATTATAAAAAGGAAATACAAAACATCATAGAAAATCAAATTACACATTATCAATTCAAAATCCATTAAACATACTAATATACAAATAGAAATTAATGTTTTGCATACAATTTTATTTTTATTCATTCGAAATTAGTTGAGTATCTATCTCGTCACATAAAGTAGTCATGTACTAAATTCCTCGTGAACCCCATTCTATATTGTGAACGAACTGTCCATCACTTTCTCCACCTTGCATTTTAGAGAAGATAGTTTTCTCATCGTAGTACATAAATAATTGATCATGAATATTGCATTTTCTTATAAAATTATGGACAGCGAAACAAGCAATCACTATGTCTCTTTGTATTGGAAAAGAAAATGGAGCCATTTGCTTTAGGATTGGGAATCTAGCCTTTAAAACACCATACGTGCGCTCAATAACATTTCTGAGTTGTGTGTGAGCATGATTGAATCTTTCTTCCTTAGTTAACGCACGTTGTCATCGAAAATCGGCTAACCAATACCACGTATTACGGTAGGGAGTCATAAATCCACAAGTGTTTGTGTATGCAGCGTCACAAAGGTAGTATTTGTCTGCAAACGTTAGTAACGAAACTATTAAAACGCATATAATGTATTTAATAAGTTGAAGAATCATTAATAACCTGGTGGGGGAAAGGAAAGCAAGAATTTGGGTTAAATGCAACTTCTTTTAAAACTCGTAAGTCAGGTGCAATGCCCTCCCATCCGGCCCATACAAACGTGAATATCATATCAAAATCACAAATTGCTAAGACGTTTTGAAAGCATTCATCTTTTCCTCATCCCCTGTAACGAGTTTTCTGATTAGCAGGCACGACCGCATGTATAAGAGTTCCATCTAATGCACCTATTGCTCCATGAAATATTTGTTTTAGCCTTTTATGTCGGTCTGAGGTATTTGCATTTGTATTAGAAGATGTTAGACTAATAACTTCTCTTGGGAATTTGATCATTGCATTTAGGACCTCATGAAAACACCTATGAATTGTTTCAGTTGAGTGTTGAAACCTTCGTTTAACCACTCAAAAACGTTCATTATGTCCTATAACAATCAAAAACATAGCCACCTTTTCTACGAAACTTATTGACCTACTACTTTGCAACCAATTTCTTTGCTTAAAATGATTGCACAATAGTACAAATGCATCACATGAAAGCCGCATCATCTCATAACATTGTGTATAAGATCCATGCAATAGTTCTGTGTATATGCATGACCGGTCAATGCCGAATTCAAGTCACTTATCCTTTCAATTCTTCTTGAGGCTAACCCTAGCCAATGCCAACAAAGGAAAATGAACACTATAATCTCATCGTCTGAATTCATGAGCTTCCTTTCATAAAAATTACCAACATTTGAAAAAAAAAATCCACAAGATAATATTCAAATAATCCACAACATAACATCGATGACACATTCAAAGAGTCCTACACCACAATACATTACAAAATCCCACATAACATAACATAAAGAAAAATCCTACATAACATAAGATCTATAAAAACATCCACAATAATCCTAGCCATGGCACATAAAATCAAAACAATCCATACTTCACCCCTGCATTTTTAACCCATATCTCACAAACGTGCGGTTGAAGTCGTAACCAAACTTTTCTCAAATCAGCAATTTCACCAAAAAGCAAAAGCATCATTAGATATTTTTCATCAAGTTCTCCCCATCCCAATGTCTCCAACCTCTCCATGCATGTATCTATGTCATTAGAAAGATTGTGTTTTTCAATCAACATATTTTCCACCTTGGTAATGTGGTCCCCAACTTCTATTAGCTTCGAATTAAATGTTTCCTTAACTTTACGGTTATTTATAGCCGAGCGGATGACTCATCACTAACACCTTGAGTCGAGGGATCCATTTGAGTGCATTCGAAATCCTCAATATAATTTAAATTATGGTTAGACACTTCCTCAGAAGGATGAGAAATTGTAGAAGATGGCTCCCGACTGTCAAAGTCGTTTGAAGTAGAGCCCTCAAACAATTGAACACAAAGCTCGGGATAAAGAAGTGGCACACTTCTCAAAACTTCTACGAATTTGTTAGACTGTGTGAAAAAATAGTATAAAATACTATAAGATTGTTAAAATATAATAATAATTATTATTTAGAACAAAAAAAATTCCTTCATCTCAATTTGCCATTCTTCTTCCGACAAGTTAAAAGTATTTGTTACGGGATTATAAACGTTGCCGGTTTTGTTTTTGAGCTTTGACTAACAGTAAATTTTAATTTTAGATAATCATAGTGGTTCTTTATTTGTTTTTTTTATCCACAATGAAATTGTATTCTGTTTTCAGTTTCTCTGCTACATTTTTCCCTGATGTTGGCTTAAGGCTACTTCCTTGAAGTCCATGGAGTGTTACTTCATGAAGACAAGCTTCAAGAAATGTTTTGACAACACCCTCTTGCTTCCAGTTAGTCCTAACTTTTTTTTGTGCCATTTCTTTAAACAATTTAAAAAGATTAAAAAAAACAGGTTATAAGTTGATATTTTAAGTTGAACAAGTCAGCGGTTTGGCTTTGCGGTAAGTTTTTTTCAAACTTTGAGTCGGTCCGTTTCAAAATTTTGCTAACCGTGGTGAACATGCCCGTATATTGCATATTATTACTTATTTATATCTTGTATTATATATAAGCATATATACTATTAGACCTAATCAAATTACAAATCATATGAACTATAAATGAAAGTATATTCATGAAAGTATAATCCTAACACTAACACTACAGTTTATAATATACACACATAAAAGCCAACGAGCCCAAACCGAAACCAACCCGTTATGTAGTTTTTATTTTGTGCATTCATGTAAAGGCCAAATAAATCTCAAACATGAAACTAAATCGAAACCAAACCATTACTAATGATCCTATTTGGATCGGTTTTAACTTACAACGGTCCGGTTTTGGTTTTTTGATGGTTTGGCATAAAAACAGTCAAAACCGGACCAACTTTTGACAGTTTTAAAACTTTTCACAGCTTGTTAAATTCTGCAACTTTTAAACTTTTGACAGTTTTATAACAATTACTAATGGTTTGATTTGGCTTAGTTTCGGGAATTCAACGATTTGGTTCACGGTTTAACATAAAAATCGCGAAAACCGAACCGCGAACAAGCGATTCAGAAATAACCCCTTAATATTGGGGTGTTCATGGTTTAGTTTGAAACCGTAAAACCATTCAAACTGGTCATCAGTTTGATTTCACGATCAGTTCTTATTAACCTTCGATTGGTCGCTTTGAAACCATGAAACCATAAAACTTGGATATGACTATTTCTTCTGTGTAGTGGGTGCACATCTCCATGTTTCTGTATGGCATTAAGCATTTAAGCATTCCAATTCTATAATTTCTATTTCTTATTTCATATGATATATCAATTACTATTATATCTATTTGATTATTATTAGTTTTAATGAACCCTGCAAAAGTTAACCTTACACAACACCTCAAAACTTTAGGCAGATTCTAGCTCGATAGTTTACAACTTAAAAGAAAATAATCTTTTTAACTAATATAATTTGTTTCTTACTTCTGTTATATAAATACCCAAACCGGAACCAAACCCTAAGTTACGGTTTGGTTTTCTATCTTAACGGTTCGGTTTCGATTTCGACAATTAAAAATCGTTACTAATGGTTTGGCTTACGGTATGACCTAAAAACCGTCAAAACCAAACCATGAACACCCCTCATATAAACACAAACAAAAAACACAGGATACATGATCAATCTCACTTTATTTCACCATTTTGATGAAAAACATAATTGAAATCCTATTCTCAATACAATTATGAATCAATCCTATCAATCTAGCTTCCATGTTATAAAATAAACACACAAACATTTTACATTCGACTTGCAGATGAGAGAACAAAGAACGAGCCAAATTGTTTATCAATTTCAGAAATAATTGCAAATTGCTATTGGAGAAAAAAATTACCTGAGATGGGATCGATTGAGCAGATTGTTTGAACAGATGGGATCGTGCAGGTTCATCGATTAGGTAGAAACACCATAGCAGAACTGGGAGGGAGCGGCGATGTTAGGTTTGAGGGATTGGGAGGGATGAACACTCTATTAGGTTAGGTTAGGGTTATGTTGGTCTAATATCTCATCCATCGTTATTTTTTGTCTGAGCGATTAAGAGGTGTACTAAGCCATTAAGAGATGGTGTTTAATTCAAACAAACACTCGAATCTGAGCGATTCAGATTTCACATCTTAATGGTGTTATTAAGAGGAGTTCCAAACAGCCCCTTAATCTGGCTAGATCCTTTGTCTTTTTGATCACTACAGCATTCATGTCCCAGCTTTGTGGCAGAGAGTTGACCAGCTTGTTATTTGTTTCAATAGAGGTCAAATTGATATTTGCAGATCTCATTTCAGTGACCAACGAAACAAATCTTTGAAGCTGTGTTTCCAAAGACTCTTCTAGAACATGATTGAACATATTAAACTTTTATCGCAACAGATCATGTCGACTCCTCCTCATATCCTCGTTTCCCTCATACACCTCAATAAGGGCTTCCCATAACGCTTTAACAGACTGTAGCTATCTGAATACTTGAGCAATTTCAGGTGAAAGTGCCATTGTTAGAGTAGCAATAGCCTTCTCATCCTCTTCAATCATTTCAAAATCCGCGTCGCAGTACATTTTGACAGGCTTTACAACTACTTCATCACTATTTTCTCTTTGATAAGTGATAGGTTGAGGACCCCTGACAATGCTTCTCCAAATCTTTACATCCTTCATCTTCACATACTTCTCGAACCTAAACTTCCACTCAGCAAACCCCTCGTGAGACAGTAGACGGGGTACCCGAGTAGCAACTCCCATGATAGAATACAACTCTTGATGCAAAGCAGCATTTGATGATGTACAACTTAATTGGTCCATTCTAAACTAAAGTCCAAATACACCGACCAATATAGTTCTTAAGTCCAATTTGCTAAGGCCCAAAGTAACTAGGCCCAAACTCAAACTAAGACCGGAAAACCCAAGAGCAGAGAACCCAACTGTTGGACCCGAGAACCCTTAAGCTGAACCAAGAACCCTGTTGACCGAGAACACTTGAGCAGAGAACATAGTAGCCGAGAACACACCAATAAACCCGAGAACCCTGTATCTTGGCCAAAAATGTATAATAGTTGCCGAGAACAATTGAATATGGTCGAGATCAAACAACTTATGCTGAGAACCCTTGTTTACTGCCCAAGAACAATGAATAGTTGCCGAGAACCACTGATTTTGTCCCGAGAATGATTAGGTGATGCCGAGAACAATAAAAAATTTGACTTGGTAAACTTGGTAAATAAATCAAATCTCGAGAATTCAGGGATTTGAATTTAAACCAGATACTAAGTCAAATATATCCCAAAAATGGCTCAACTAAGCCCGATGAACACGAAGAACACACCGGTCTTGATTTCCAGAATATTTCCAAAGAGCATTAACCAAGAACACAATCTTGAATCCTTGATATCACCAACACCAAGTCTAAAATAGGTCTATAGGCTCCGATACCAATTGTAAGTCCCAATGCATGATCTTTCAGTGTGATATCAACTAAATCCATTGTTAGGCGGAAACTGACAATAAATTGATTCAAAACAAAGATGAACAAAAGCAAATCAACACACTTATAACATCAAAACACACATTATATTAAACGTCGGGTGCTTAAGCCCTTCAATGATGATTACAATATGATGAGAATCAAATACTCTATAATCACACGTCTCTCCCCATTCTAATAATGACTGACCCGATAATGACCTAATACAAAGACTATATATAGTACCAAACACCCTAAGCCCAAGCCCATACAAACGGCCTACTGAAATCAAGTGATTTCGGTGTTACATGATAGCCAAAACCCAAGCCCAAATAGATTAAGTATAAACCATAAAGTGTAGCCCAACAACATAAATGGCTTAATATTAAAATTTAATTATTAAAATAACTTGTCTCATCTCCTTCACACAACCCATTATTCATGATCTCCATTGAAGCTTCCAAGCATTCACATCAATCCGCTCTCCTCCTTCCTCATCTCACGGTTTCATTCTCTCTAGCTCAGTTAGCTGTCAGTTAGTGGCTTTGCTATTATAAAAAAATAAAAAAAATAAAAAATATTTAGAACTGACACGCTAACCGAGACAACCCAAGCCCTTAATTATGGGTGCCTCTTTAGACATCGTCGGGCAGTCGACTCAAACGCGGTATTGGATTTCATGCGGCTCCAGCGTGGCTACGGGCGGGGTTGGCTTGTGCGCGTTGGATATAGTCTAATCAATAAGTCTATTCTGTTTTCAAGACCATGTAACATTAAAGGTCTTAAGAAACAAATCTCCTTAACCATGGGGTTCCAATCCGGGGTAATGCATTGACAATATTCATGGAAAATTTTTATTTTTCATATATAATTCAAGGACTGTTTCGTATATGCATGACTTGATAAAAGTTTCATAAGAATTGAGACCTATTTAGTTATTAGGGGTAGTCGTGCATCAATGGCAAATATTCATTTATAATAAATGGCTATTAGTGGCAAGTGTCTCTAGGTGGTAGTTTTAATTGTAACTTCCTACCAATACAACCAAAATGTACATGAAGTTATAACTATCATTTGTTATTCTTTCTCGAAAAGGTGAAACGTTGCATCCCAACAAATGTGATTGGTTGAAACCTATATAAAGAAAATTACATGGTCTGTTCGAGACACAAAATTAAAACTTCGTTTTACGAGAAAGAAAATCTTTTTTCTTTGCTAAGCATTTATGTCTTATCTAATTATTGATTTCTTATACATGCATAATACTTTAATTCTAACAACCACGATTAAATCAAAACTTGTGTTTTGCATGAATTATTTTATTTTCATCAGTGAATTTTAATGAGGTATAGTACCACATGTCCTTTTTGTATAGTACACATACTAGTGTAAGGGTATATATATATATATAGAGAGAGAGAGAGAGAGGCATGTAAATGTACATAGTGAACTAGTATAAAATGTGGCTTCAAAAAATGTGGTTGATTGGTGGAAGGATGTATAATGTATATAGGCCAACTTGAGTTGTTTTACAAAACCTTGATTTGATTTATAATAAGTTAATTTTACGTGATATAAAACTCATTATAAACTCATGCATTATAAAATGGTCGTCCAAAAGAAATGTATTAGTACTATAACAACAAACAGTTAAGGCAACATTACATTAAAGTATGAGAAGTTATTTGTTTTTTATTTAAGGATGACAAATACTTCTCCTTATCGAAATAGTATGAATTTTCATCATGATTTTAGTAACAAATATACAAAATATGTACACATACCAAGTTATAAAAAAAAATAATAAATGACTAAACAAACCGATTCAAAGTTAAAATATATCTTTATAAGGTAACAAAATCAAACTAGTAATAAATTAACTAATTTCTTAAAACAAAATGATTTTGAAATATCCGTGCTCTAAGGGTTCACACATAAGCGTTAGTGAATAAATACCAATCAATTCTTACATCCTCCTCAACTACACACTTCATTCTTTTATTCATCTTCACCGATTCAAACCCTATTCCCCAATTTCACTCATGGATTTCAAAAGTCTTAACAGAAGAGAGCTTCAATCTCTCTGCAAAATCAACAAGATCCCCGCAAATATCACCAACGTTGCCATGGTCGATGCTCTCAAATCTCTTCACATTGTTAGCTAATTTATTATGATCGTCTTATTCTGTTATGTAAATTTTTTAGATGATATAAAGCGTGTTGTGGTTAATATACGTTACATAATTACGATCATCATTGATTTCTATGGATTTTTTGTACTTAATTGTGAAATGGTTATTTGTTTTATGCATAATTAGGTCGTAGGGATTGAAGAAATTTTAAACGCTTCACATTCCGAAGCTGCTGGATCGTCGATTAAATCGCCTGAGAATAATGAAATTACGTCACCTAGGGTTCCTCAGACTAGCATTAGAACTTCAAATTGGAAAAAGGTGAAGAATTTGGAAACTGAGTCTGTGCTTGCGACTGCGAGTAGGGCAAGTCATGGAGTAAGGAAGAAATTGACTGGAGAAGGTAAAGCGTTTATGAAAACTCCTTTAGTTTCCAACGCTAGACCAAAGAGGCCAACAACATCAATTGTAAAAAGGGAGTCTAGTGTGCAGAAAGTGTATAATACTAGAAGGTCATCAAGGTTGACTGAAAAGAAATGTGCAGAGGCATGTGTGACAGAGAGGGATATAAGTCGACCAGTGAAGATAGCTTCATTTTTGGAAGAAGTGAGTGTAACATCAAAGATTAGTGTGGAATCAGGTATGCATTTCTACAATACTAACAACTTTATATTCCTTTTGTTGACTTTCTTATTATGCTTAATCTATTTTTAAGAAAACTTACCGATGTAAGTATTAAAACAAGTAACGATTTTCTACCACAAGCTCTCATGTGTTTGCTTGTATCTTAACTGTGTTTTTGTGTTATTAACTGTTAATTTAAACTATAACTGAAGTCATCTTTTGTGAAACTATGTAGATTCTAGTTCTTTAGAGGCATCCAATGAGTCAAATACATTATTTGGAGTTACAGAATATAATGTTGAGGAAGGAAGTGTTGAAAACTATGATGAAGGCACTTCAAAGGCAAAAGTGGAAGATATACGCATTGAGTTTGAGAAACTTGATGTTGTTATTAAAGATGGAAGTGATCATAATTCAGTGATTGAAGAGGGAGATTGTTGTGGTGAAAATGTGGATTTAGAATATAAACATAAAGTTGAAAAGAGGTTCATCCTTAATGAACTGAGGCATCTGTCGAAAAAAGGGAACAAGTACACAATATAAGACCGGACTCAGAAGGCATCTCAAATTTGTGTGACGATGGGGGTTCAAAAGAGAATATCATGGTGGTTGATGAAAAAGTTGATCTATATGAAGGTTCAAATACTTGATATAAGGAACATGATGACGGCTTGCTATGTGATAAGTTTTTATTATGTGAAAACTGAAAAGGTTGTTTGTTGTGAAACTATGAACTTAGAAGAGAAATAGAAAGTTGAAGAGAAGTTTATCTTGAATGATGTTGAGACATCTAAGAAAAGAAGTGACCAAGTAGACAATATAAAGAAAGAATCAGAAGGCATTTCAAATCCATGTGAGAATGTGGATTCTGAAGAAATTATTATGGTTGTTGATGAAAAATATGATCTCCATGAAGCATTGAATGTTTCAGTTAAGGAACATGTGTTTGCAAAGAAACATTACAACAACTTGCTCTGTGACATAGTTTTATTTGGTGAAAGAAATGAAGAGGTAGATTGTTGTGATGAAAATGTGGATTCAGAAGAGAAACAAAAAGTTGATGAGATGCTTATATTGAATGAAGTTGAGACCTTTGACAAAAAAGGTGATCAAGTAGAAAATATGAAACAAGTGTTAGAAGGCAACTCAAATTCATGTGAGGATGAGGATTTAGAAGAAACACTGATGGTGGTTGATGAAAATAACGATTCACATGTAGCACTGAATGTTTCAGTTAAGGAACATTTAGCTTCAGAAGAACACCCTGCCAGCTTGTTATGTAACACAGTTTTATCAGATGGAAACAACGAAAAGGTAAATTCTTGTGGTGAAAACTTGGATCTAGAACATAAACAGAAAGTGGAAAAGAAGTTTATCTTGAATGAAGTTGAGACCTCTGAGGAAAAAGGTGACCAAGTAGTCAATATGAAACAAGATTCAGAAGGCATATTTAATCCATGTGAGAATGAGGATTTAGACGAGAAACTGACGGTGGTTGATGACAAAATTGATTCACATGAAGAATTGAATGTTTCAATTAAGAAAAAGTTTTCTCCAGAGGAACACCATGACAAATTGCACTATAATACTGTTTTATCAAGTCAAAACAGTGAAAAGGTAAATTGTTGTGATGAGAATGCTATCTTAGAAGAGAAACAGAATGTTGAAGACAAGTTTATTCTGAATGGAGTTGAGACCTCTGAAGATAAAAAAGACCAAGTAGACATTACCATATTCAGAGGGCATATCCAATCCAAGTGAGGGTGAGGATTTAGAAGAGAAACTTACGGTGTTTAATGAAAAAATAGATCCATATGAAGCATTGAATATTTCAGCTAATGGACCTACTATTTATATCACTTCAGAAGAACACGCTAATAACTTTCTCTATGATAAAGTTTTATCAGGTGAAAACATCAAATACATGCAATCTATGTTTAACATTATGACTTTAAGTATTTTTTTTTATTTTCAAGTATTAATGTAGCTTATATTGTTCTTGCAGAAGCAGATGGTAGTGATGCAGATTCTATTTCTTATGACAGTGATACTGAAATTCTAAGCGATTCTTTCGTGCCTGTTTTAGAGATCAAAAAGAAAATTTTGAAGAGCCATGGTAAGCTTTACATACCATATGTATATCTGCATTACTTTGAATATTTGCAATTACATAATCTCATGATACTGTTTCTTCAGGTTTTACAAATAACAACAACAATCCAAGTGATCTGTCTGAGTTGGACAATGCAGATAACTATAACGCTGCTAATAAAACAGCTGCAGAGTCAGGGGAGATAGAAGAAAATGTCTCTGCAAAAACGGGTACGTTTAAAATTTTTTTCAAGAGAGTAATAAAGTATGTTGAATTGTATAGGAAAAATGTTGATTATTTGATTGCAATGTGATTAAAGTTGACGTGCATTCCAATGAGGAAGAGCCGAGCAAGGATTTTGAAGCTTCTAACAAACCACAAGTGTCTTTGATCAAAGAAACTGTTGTTGACACAATGGCCACCATATATCAAGAAACCGAAGAAAACCAATTTTCAACAAATGTAGATGATACCATCAACCATTCAACTCCTTTGATGCCAATAAAGAACGAAACCTTTAATAACAATAGCCCAATATCAACAAAGGAAACAAGTCAGATTTCAAACATAAATGGGACTAGTGTAGGAAAGGTGCAAGTGGATGTAGTTGAATGTAATAGAATCATCAACAAAGAAGCTGAAGATGAGAAGCATCCCATAAGTATTAGGCAACTAAAGAAGCAATTGAAAGCCTTATCCATAAAAGGTAACTTGAATACCAACAAAGATGATCAAGTGATTGAACCAAAACCTGTTTTGCAAACTGTGTGTGACAACCATTTAGCAACATGAGAACATATTTGAAGGGCTACCTACAATATCAAACTTTAAAGAGTTCCAAATTTTGATTTGTGATATTTTGAATACCTACTATAACTATACTATTACTTTGATAATTGATACTTGTTTGTCATGTTTAAAACATAATTGAAAGAGACATTATTTTCACTGACGTGATTTTATTATGTTGTAGATTTATGAAAGCTTTAAAATATACATTTATTGATTTATTTAAAATATATAAACTATCATGACACAAATAATTAAAATACACGATTAGACATGGAAACAACATAATTTTTTTCAAAACAAAATAAGTGGCAAACCAACTAATCTAAAGGGTAATAGTCAAAATGTGTATTTGACCGATCAATGTTCATTTGATCAACCGATTACCAAAATGTTCATCCTAACAGAATCGTCCAAATTTTACAAGACTTTTAATCAACCAACACTTTAATCAACCAAATTTTGTCACGCGTCATAAAAAATGTTGGGTCACTAGGTTTTTTAAACAGAATCATCAAGAGCTGACTAGAATATCTAGGCGTCCAACAAGATTTATTTTGGTGTCCGATGATATTTATTCTAGTGCTCAATGAATTATGTATTGGCTTCAGACAAGATTTTTTTAGACGCCTAAGAAAAGTTTGGTTTGCTATAAATCTCATATATATATATATATATATATATATATATATATATATATATATATATATATATATATATAATTAAGAAGTTTGACGTCACACAAGATTTTTTAAATATTTTATTAGTTATGTTTTGTTTTTAAATAAATCATTTTGATGTATAAATCATTCTGAGTAGGCGAAGTTAAAAAATTTCCTCTGAACAGTACTGTAGGCGAAGTTAAGGATAACTTCGCTTAAGTAATAACTTCGCTGGATCTTTCTTAAATTCGCGTGACTGGGCGAAGTTGAGAATAACTTCGCTTAGGGTAAGCGAACTTAGAAAGTAGGCAAACTTGAAGAAAACTTCGCTGAGCTAGGCGAACTTGATGAGAACTTCGCTGAGTTAGGCGAAGTTGAGGAGGTAAGCGAAGTTGTAAATAACTTCGCTTCTCCTTATATCTTCGCTGAAACCCTACGTATCCTGACGGCAACTTCGCCTGATGAACAGCAACTTCGCCTGACGAACTTAAACTTTCTGCAGATCTGAAAATCGGATTTTAACGACGTTTTTGACGGTTTAAAGGCTTGAACACACTGGTAGGAGGCTAGAATGAGCAAAAACACCAAAAACTCGTCCCGCGAATAGTCGAAACGGGACAAATTCTACACCCGCGTGAATATCCCGAACCACACAATCGAGCAAAAGCTCTGATACCAATTGTAGGTTCCCTGGACGGATCACACGAGATATCCCGATATACACAGGTGCGGAATCCCTGTGTAGATCGTTACGGACGTAGAACACAAACACACAAACACACGAATACGATACGAACAAACACGCGTTATATTAATAACTCAACACGTGATACTTACAGACTCTCGACCTCACGTCACTTGACTCACTGAATTACACGTAACTCGAACTACTTAAAACCCAACCGTAACCTATATAAATACACGACAACTTCGCCTCAGGCGAAGTTGTCCATAACTTTGCTTGTTCAACAAGTTCGCCTAGGCGAACTTGTCAACAACTTCGCTTGGTTAACAAGTTCGCCTAAGCGAACTTGTCAACAACTTCGCTTTAAACAAACAAATACATAAACAATATTACAGACTCGATTACAGACATTAGACATATGAACTACTGACATATATGCACCAACAATAATCAATTGTGATATCTTGAAATGTTGGTTGATGTAAAATTTGTTAATGCTTGATAAACTAGAAAAGACAATGTTTTCATAACCGGATCGAACGAAGAACCGATTCACCAATTCAACCAGTCGGACCGGTTGAACCGGGCGAACTACTTATGTCCAAAAATGGCGGTAGGGCTGAAAAAAATACAATATTTTTTATAAAAATATTCTTTTTCATAGAAAACCTGTTCAACCAGTCCGGTGTTTCGGTCGGACCGGTCAAAAGGGTTCAAAACGGCCGGTTCCCTAGAAACGAGAGAACTGCACAAAACCAGACCAGCAAGTGGACCGAATCTCTGTCGAAACAGTCCGGTTTCAACAACATTGATAAAAGATACTACTACGTAGGCTCGAGACATATATCAATCAACAATTCTTGATATTTGTTTTGGTTAAATGGAGACTCCTTTTTTCTTTGAATAGATTTTTTGTTGGGATTCTTTTTTATTTTTCAATAATAATTTTATTTGTGTTTTTTTTGTTTAAAAATGTAAATATAAATAAGAGTTTTGGTGTCACAAGTACCTTATTGGGCCATTTGGCGGAAGAAGTTTTTTTGTTATGATTTTGTTGAGGTATCGTAACGAACGTGACGGAAACCGACTAGATTCGCGTAAACTCACAGCATTATGTTTTAGTTCCAGTACCGTAACGAACATGCCGGAAACCGACCGAATTTGCGTGGACTCACCGCCTCAACGCTCGGGATCGACGACGATTGGATTTTACTAACGCTTGAGTTTTACCAACCGAATCCACCTCATTGGTCCACCTAAATTTTTAGAATTTTTTTGTTTTATATTTGGTTTTAGTTCGGATATGATAACAGATGCAATCGAAAATGACATAATTCACATCGACTTACCGCCTCAACTATTGAGACAGACAACGATTGAGTTATATCATCCTGTCCCGGCACAAGACGCCGGGTGGTAATTCAACTATTTCATAAAATAGTAACCAAGTTTCAAAAGTGTTCCAATTAGGTCATTCAACTTTAAAAAGTGTTTCAATTAACCCACTCAACTTTCATATTTTATTAAATTAAAAGTTTTAACATGTTTTTTCTAGCGTTTTTCTTTTTTGTTTCACATAGAAAATCTTTTTATCTTTATTTTATGTTGACGTTGAGTGTTGACGTGAATTTTATTTTTTATTTTTGAATTTTAATATAATTAACGTTTTTTAAAATATAATTACATATATTGTAAATTCCGACCCCCACATCTTATCCTCCATTTCTTTCTTAGCGCACAAAAAGATCGGTGAGACTCGATTTGAAGATTAATGACATGATTTGAGAAAAATATATATGAATGAATTAATTAGAATATTTTTGAAAGTTTGTTATTGTGATATTCCCTAGTTAAAAGAAAGTAATATATACATGGTAAATGATGGAATACGAAAATCCTTTATCGTACAATAGATATGCGACATTCTGAAACGTCCATCTTCAATAACCATCCTAACCTAAAATCACATATACGCGAGCCGGCCTCCGCCGTCGATTCCGTCCACCTTCACCATCGCCGTTCAACGATTCCGTCCACCATCCACCTTCGCGACCACCATCTTCTTCCGACACATCCATCGATCGTTGCTCACATGTCAGTTGATAAAACTGCCCAATTGAAATTGAAATTGAAATTGTTGAACTAATTGATCAATTAAACTTTGAAATTGGTCCAATTAATCATCAATTTGAAGTTTCAATTAATCAATTTTGAGTTTTTGCAGAATCCCAGTTGCAGACGTTCCATATTTTGTTCATATGGTCGAATCAATGATCAAATTAACAGTCGATTGATGATTGTTTGATGATTATGAGATTATATGAAGTGATTTCAGTGTTCAATTTCATGTTTACATGCGTTTAATTTTTTTTTTGTTAGTTTTAGAAGTTCTGAACAGCCAGAACTTCTTAGAACTTCTAAACTTTTTATCAGAACTTCTAAATTTTTTTGAACACCCAGAACTTCTTAGAACTTCTAAACTTTATCAGAACTTCTAAACTTTATTAAACAACCTGAACTTCTTAGAACGTATTAGAATGTTTAAAGATGTTCATTTTTTTTAAATACCCAGAACTTCATTGAATGTATTAGAAAGTTTAAAGATGTTCTTTTTTGGTCAGAACGTTTAAAGGTATTTAGTTTTGTTTCAGAACGTTTAAACATAATATTTTGAACCCTAATCAGAGCTCGATTGAGTGCGTTATTTCTGCAATTCCATAATTGATTGATGAATCTAAATGCTTCTACACATCAATTCGTTTGATTAAATCATCATTTTGGTGTTTATTTTGGTCAGAACGTTTAAACTTTGAGCAGAACGTTTAAACATGAACCCTAATCAGAGCTCGATTAAGTGTGTTAATCTGTATTTTCATAATCGATTGATGATTCTAAAGCCTCTTACACATCAATTCGATTGATTAAATCATCAATTTTTGATCAATTTGAAGATTTTTAATGTTCAGTGACGTTCTTTTCAATTTTGGGTTTTGACTTTTGAGATTTCATGCTGTAAGTTGTGATTCGAGTTTAGAAAATTGGATGAGATATATTAAGGAGTTCTGAATTTGGATCGGAATCGATTTTAAATCGATGAATTTGATCGCGAACTACTTTTTGAATTATTTATCAAGCTGCCACTGCATAAAATTGAAATCAATGACCAGCATTGTCGCGTACCTTATATACGATAAGTCATTATTGTATAATAACTCACCCAATATATACATATTATGAAAATTGATTTAAACACTCAAATTTCAACCACTAGTGGTCTCCTCACGTCACTCACACTTGTACTCACTATAATATTTCCCATAATACCCTTTCATTTCACCTTTTCATACACCTCACCGGAGATGGTGGCTAATAATAACAGTGACGCCACCGGAGGCCGACGTTCCCTCAGATCTTCTGATCATCACAAACCTCCGGCAAAAAAGAAGGCTAAGTCTACGTCATATTCCGGTAATGACGTCATTTTAATCGGCGATCCAGTTCCTGACGACGAGGCTCGACGGAGATGGCCGTGGCGGTACGATTGTAAGGTATGACTTCATTTATTTGTAGTTGACTTCACATTGTGTGTCTTTCTTGAATTTAGAATCCAAAATTCAACTCACTACGCTCCTCTTTCTTCAGGCTAAAACCTTCGCTTTGTTTTTTGGATTTTTAAAACCGTCCGGTTTCCTCAATATAATGTCACTTTTGTGAGTTACTAATTCATTGATTATTATATAATTGTTGCAAATGGGTTGGGTCGAAACGGGTCATGGGTCGGAACAGGTTAGGGTCGAAAAAGGAATAGGGTCGGAATGGGTCAATTAAAAAAAAGGGCTGTTTTGATTTGGGTCAGAACGGGTCCGGGTCGGAATGGTTTTAAACAGATTTCGGGTCGGTTTTTTTACGAACGAAGACAACGAGGCGAAACGTTTTAGTTTTCTTACTTTTTTTTGTTTTTGTTTTATATTTTGAGTTATTATTTTTTTATATTAATTTTTTTGAATTTTTTATGAGGGTTTTTATTAAGATAAAAATCTCTCAAAAAAATTCCAAAAAAATAAAAATAAAATAAATTAATAACTCAAAATATAAATAAAAAATCGAAAAAAGTAAAAAAACTAAAATGATTCCTCCTTCGTCCTCGTTCATAAAAAAACGCGAGAAATTAACCGAAACCGAAAAGTCGACGAAAACGAAACAAAAAACCAAAACTTAATTGAATTGATGTTAACCGAAAAAAAATCAAAACGAAACTAAAAAACTAAAACCGAACAGAAATGAAACTGAAAAACCCCGACCAAAATGAAACAAAAAACCGAAAACGAATCCGAAATCTACATGTCCAGTGTGAAAACTCAAAAGAAACCGAAACCCAACCCGTCCGGTGCGAAAAATCGTGTCGGCACGAAACCTCATCCGAGCCAAAACCTAAAGCGATCTCGTTCCAATCCAAACCCGTTTCAACCCGAACCTGCCACTTTTCCTTAAGACACTAACCCACATCGATCCATATCTTTAAATTTGTTGACCCATTTTGACCCGAAAATAAGAATGTGGAATTTCAAGTGACCCATTTAGTTAAAACCTATGACCCAAACCGACCCATATAATTTTTAAAACAACCCAAATTGACCCATTTGAAATGGTTTGGGTCAAGATTGCCACCACTATTATATAATTTTTGAGTTACATATATATTAAACTAGTATTTTAACCCCCGCATTGCGGGGGTGGGGTAAAACCGTAACCAAAGGAATTATTTAGATGGCAGTACCGGGTTGACCGGTATACCCACGAGTATTCCTTCACCTCTTATAACCCAACTTGAAATTGAGTTACTTCATCACCAACAACCACAAAATCCTATCATCTACGACTGCGACACCACCTCTAGCATCACAGGCAACCTTTCTTAGAACCGAATTTGAGACTATACAACTCAAGCCCAAATAAACTAATCCTTTTTAACAAAACCAACAGACTTCTCTCAGGCATTACATCTAACACCTAGAGGACAACACTACCACAAATGCAAATCCCCTCCAAAACCTTCCAAACACAACCTGTTACACAAATCAAAATTATGGGATTAACTCATATCAACCCGTTGCAAAGGGGTTTAACTCAGATTTTTATATTAAAATTACCTTAACACCCTTCAAATACTTCCGTTGCTGATCACCTGTTTCCTAAACCGTCTTCCCCAAAATCTTGATTGTTGGGTCTCTAACTTTCGACATTACTGTAACTTTACTCGATTATTGTGTCTTGATTGATTGATGAACGTTGAATGCTTTGTCATGGAATTGTAATTTTTAAACAAAGACAGTGGGTGAGTTCTTTTTCATATCTGGACCTCTACATATACATAAACAAAAAAATACCAAAGATCCATTCTTCACAAAAGTGTAAAAATAAACATATGAGAGATAGAGTGGGGTACAACCACTAAAGGAAGAAGTACAAAAAGTACTACACAATAAACTTGTTAAGCAGAAGGTACAACTGGTAATGCACACTTTTAGTTGAAAATGTATATATATAAACTAGCTATTATTCCCCGTATTACAATTTTTTGTTTCTAATATTTATATATTTTTTTTGGATTTTAATTTTATATACGTAAGGGAGTTAATAATATATACTTAAGGTTTGATGATAAAAGAGTTTCACAAATAAATGAGATGTTATGACACGTTTAAAAGGTATATGGGTTTGGTGAGACCCATGACTCGCTTATTTTTTTATCATAACATTGTTTCCTAATTATAAATAATGTTTTTTTTAAATAGATATTAATATTTAGTATATTCCTATTTTATTGGATTTTCATATCAAATATTTGGTGAGATTAATTTTTAATTTAATGAAATGTTGTAATCCGTTTAAGGGCTATCTGGGTTTGGTGAGACCCATACCCATGAATTCGGGTCAAATGCATGAGAAACTTGCATTTACAAATAAAGCAATCTGGTGACTTGAGAGAAGGTGATGAGCAACCAGAGAGCTTTTAAAGGTTTCGTATATATATATATATATTTAAGATACGACTCTTATAAATTACTAAATGTAAAAAATTAAATAATTAAAATCTAGAATGACGGTTCAGATTGTTTTTATTTTATTTTTATTACATGCAAAATCAAAACGGAACTGTAAGTTTGTGTTTTTGTTCAAAAACATAAAACCAAACCGTTGTTTTTTTTTGTTTCGGTTCTTTTGGTTTGTTTTTTTCGGTTTTATGCCCATCCCTACTTTTTGGTTTTTGGAGTAAGATTACACGCTCAATTGTACTTTAACAACTACCTTCATCTTCAATGACCAAGATGATATGATTGTATTAGTCTTGAATTATTGAGTTTTTGTTGAAATCTAAAATGAATCATTGACAAGTACTATGATAGAAACCCAAGATTTGATTGATTAAAATAAACAAGAACAAGGATAGTAGGCCTGATTCGAGATAGCAATTCTGCAAATACAAGGTTAACAAACCCTAATATTTTTAATACATAAACATGGATATCTTGTAAACCCGAACAAGGACATATATATATAAACTTAATTTCCTAATAACTACTGCATTTATTCTCTAAACCTTAGTTCTTCATCTTCCAACTACCCTTCTTCGTCATTAATTGCATTGACCCATTTGATTTGGCCTCTTGACCCACCCTTATCGAGCTGGGTATGTATCATACTAGCTGCTGCAGCTTAACTAAAGTTCTGTTTTGTTTACTTGTAACGATTAATCTGATTAATTGCCACGTGTCTGGAATCATGCAGGGACTCAAAAGGAATGGTTTTGGCCCAAAAATCAAGTTAGTAATCAACTAATCACTCTACTCATGTAAATAATCTCATTTTCAGACATGTTAATTGATTTTATAATGATGCAGGGACAATGATGACGACGATGACATTTTGGTTTTGAATGTGAAATGTCATTATCTACAAGCTAAGATTGAGTGTCATGTCTTTGATCTTGGTGATTGTGCAACCGTGAAGGTAACGTTTACCCTCTTCTTCTTCCACAGTTTCACTTGTCTAGTTTGATAACTATGATTTGTTAATATGTTCATACAGGGTGAAGGGGACCATGATCACGTTGGTAGGATAATTGAATTCTTTAAAACAAATGATAATGAAGACTTTTTTCGAGTTCAATGGTTTTTTAGAGCTGAAGATACGGTGAGGATACCTCGAATACGTTTTATATTTTATGCTAAATTAGTGCTTGCAACGAGTAAACCAACTCTTTTTCAACAATTTATTCAGGTAATAAAAGATGCATCATCATCATCTAATGACAAGAGGCGGTTGTTCTATTCCACCTTAATGAATGACAATGCATTAGATTGCATTATTTCAAAAGTCAAAGTAGTCAAAGTACAACCTGGTGTATGTTCAACACTTCAACCCTTCTATTTAATTATTTTTCCCCAACATATCTTCTGGTGGCATTGTGGTTTCAAATCTTGTTATTTGGCAGGTAAATTTGAAGTTTATTCCCACATGTGATTATTATTATGACATGAAATACAACATAGATTACTCCACATTTTCTACAATAAAAGACGGTAACCAGTCCTGATTTTATTTCATACTTTTAGTGGCAACCGGAATTCCATCTGACATTTTTGTATAATTGCTGTTTGTCCTCATGTGACAACAATAAGGAGAAAATCAACAGTAATGAAAGCATTGACAATAATTCAACAACAATAACTAACCTTAAACTACAAAAGATAGAGTTGACAGTATTAGATATGTACTCCGGGTGTGGTGGAATGTCAACAGGATTGCATTTTGGAGCAAAATTATCCGGCGTAGATCTATCCACAGTAAGATTTGACACATTAATTTTGTTTTATTCCAATCTGTCGTAATATCTATAAGGAAATTATCAATGTTTATAGAAATGGGCAGTAGATGCAAATGAAGATGCGTGTGAAAGCTTGAGGTTAAACCATCCAGAGACACAAGTAAGTAACATACTAACATTTCATCTTTTCTGAATTAGTTTTCATGAAATCATTTTCATTTACTGACTGACATTCTTGCTTTACAGATAAGAAATGAATCTGCTAATGACTTTCTAGATCTTATAAAGGAGTGGGACAAGCTCTGCAAGAAGTATCCAGTCAAGAAGAAAACGCAACGTCACAGTACCCTGTTGGTTGAACCATCGGATTATGCCATACCCTCAAAAGAACATAATATTGTTCCCAAAGGTGAATATGAAGTTGAAAAACTGGTTGATGTATGTTACAGTGAACTCAATCGAACTAGTAAGCGTGGCCTCAAATTTAAGGTTCGTTGGGTTGGATAAGGTCCAAGTGATGACACATGGGAGCCAATTGAGGAGTTAAGGTAATCTTTATTGTATGTTATATTCAATTATGCTAACATTTTATTCAAACTTAATTCATTTTCTGCTCAGTAAATGCAACGACAAGATCCGTGAGGTCGTCCAGAAGGGAATCAAGGAACACATATTGCCTCGCCCAGTATGATTTTATGGTAACAATTTTTTAATGGTAATGGAAAATGAAAATAGTTATTATTGTGTTTATGTTACAGGGTGATGTTGGTTTGATTTGCGGTGGTCCTCCATGTCAAGGAATAAGTGGTTATAATCGCCATAGAAATCTGGAATCGCCTTTGGATGATGAAAGGAATTACCAAATTGTGGTGTTCATGGAAATTATTAACTTTTTGAAACCCAGGTATATCCTGATGGAAAATGTGGTTGACATTTTGAGGCTTGCAAATGGTTGCCTGGCAAGATATGCAATAAGCTGTTTGGTTCGTGATTATTATCAAGTAAGGCTTGGGATTATGGCAGCTGGTTGTTATGGTCTCCCGTGTGTTCTTGTGGGGCGCTAATGCTGACGAGGCAAGTATTTTTATATATTTTTTAATCTTTTTCTTACCATAAACAAAAAGGTTTAAACCTTTCATGATTCTACCATGCAGAATTTGCCGCTGTTTCCACTACCTACTCATGATGTGGTCTTCAAATACGGGGGAGCAAGTGGGTTTGAGGTGTGAATTGTTTGTTCATTGTTTATACTTCAAGTTCAAGATTATTATTTTACTAATTTGTTTCTAAATTACAGCGTAATATTGTTGCTTACGATGAAGGGCAATTACCTAAGCTTGAGAAATGCATTTATCTTAAAGATGCCATATCCGATCTTCCACCGGTCTCTCTCTCTCTCTCTGGACACATACAAACTGTTGCTTGCATACTAATATTTAACCTTTTTCATGAAGGTAACAAACAGTGAAATTCGTTATAAGATGAAGTACACGAGTCCTCAAGAAACCGAGTTCCAAAAGTTTATTAGAGCTACCAAGTCAGGTTAATTCAGAAATCTTTTACTTGGTTATGTGCATAATTTAAGGAAACTTGATGGGAAATTTACCTTTTACTTGTGACCTATAGATATGGATGGAATTGTTTCTGGAAGTTTGAGTGGAGTAGAGAAGCGTTTTCTACATGATCACCGACCTTTACTGTTAAACGAGGATAACTATTTACGAGTTTGCCGAATCCCAAAAAGAAAGGTCATAAGTTTATTTACACCTTTAACTGATTTTGTACTTTATTTTTCCTAAAATCTCATTTATTTCAGGGAGCTAATTTTAGAGATCTCCCTGGTATTGTTTCTGATGATAATAATGCTGTAAGCAGGACATCTGAGCCGGAACTCATGCCATCTGGAAAACATTGGGTACTGCAATTTCTGCCAAAGTCATGAAAAAGAATATGTGATTTATTTTTCTAATTTATTTATGTAGGTACCGGATTATGCGACAAATTTTAGGCATAATAAGAGGCAAGTGATTTTCTGTACCCTTTGTTTTTAATTATAAAATCCTGTTCCTTTCATGTTCTCTTATGAAATACCAGATCTTTTGCACGCTTATGGTGGGATGAGACAGTTTCCACAGTACTTTGTACGCCAAATTTTCGTGCTGAGGTATCTTTACTGTAACTATGGCATTGTCACATATCCATTTTTAGGGGGATTTTATAACTTCTAAGTTGTATTTTATATTTATCAGGCAATGTTACATCCAGAACAAGATAGGGTCCTAACTATTCGTGAGAATGCAAGATTGCAAGGGTTTCCCGACTATTATGCATTTAGTGGTAGTGTGAAAGAAAGGTATGTCTTGGTTATTAACTTATTATCAATCAGAGGGATCATTTTTAAAATTTTTTGTTGTTTGTTGAAGATACCGGCAAGTGGGTAACGCTGTAGCAGTTCCAGTGGAACGTGCATTGGGTTATACATTGGGAATGGCACTGCAAAAGTTGACCGGAGATGAACCTCTGATCACTCTTCCACCAAAGTTTGCACATTCTACAACTGCTGACTTGTTGCAGGCCAGATTAGCAACTGACTCTTAATCACCCTCATTTTGGTTCTATAGATTGGGAATTTTGTATCTGTAGTATGGTATCTGTTTTGTGCTATTGTATGTATTGGGCTGCCTAGATGGAGGCTTCTTCCATTGACCCTGAAACTCACTAGTCAATGGTGGCTTTTCATTTTGAGCTTTATATAAATATGCGTAGTGCTTATTAGATAAGAGTTACAACAGTGAGATAAGCGGCTACAAAATCGCTTTATCTATTATAGTTAAACAAAAGAAAAAGTTCGTGCTTATTTGGTTCTCATAACTCTATTTAAAGTTGATTATGTATAATTGTACATGTAGTGCTTGAATGCACTTTTGGCTGCTTTGAGCATCCGTGGCAGACATCTTGAAACAGTCCAAAAACAACACCGGAACACGATCATATTACTGATTATTTTGAACCAACTGTTTTTTCAGTACTGGTTCAGAGATCAAACTGTCGTTTGGTATAATTTAATTTACCTAAAGCCAAAGAGAAATTTGAAATAACATTTATATAAGTTAGGAAGTGAGGTGTGCATGGCTTTTTCAAGACGATTCTGATTTCGGGCACCTAGGAACATAAAGGGTTCTAGGAAGTGAAGTCTATAAGTCATGGTGGTCCCAAGGGGGCACCACCCTTTGATGGGGTCTAAGTGGTTACGAGCTCATTGCTTGGATTTGCATGGTTGATGAAAAGTTGCATGTAAATTATCTTCGATGGTAATTAAGACTAGTAGCAAGTGGGATTAATAGTAAGGTTGCTACTTATCATTAGCAAATTGATCATTAGTGGAAGTAACTTAGCACTATAATAACTCTACTTGGTAGCAAATTTGCTACTCATTAGTATAGCAAATTACCCATTAATGCAAAGTTACTTCTTACTAGTAGTAACTTAGCTCTATAACAGCTATGCCTAGTAGCAAATGGTGGTAACTGAGATTAGTATCAACTTTCTGATGAAGTTTCTACTGAGGTTTTCAATAACACAATTGATAACTGTAAGAAGTACGTTGTAACAACCAGCTATCATATATTTCAAGAGTAGTAGCAATGTTTCAACTTAATTCTTGTGATGGTTCAATCCTTACCTATAAAAGGGATTGTTTGGTTTGTTTAAACAAATGATTTTTAGAACTTCATTTTTCACATAGAATGCATTGTATTTCTTTGTAAAACTATGTCTTATCCGGTTTTGGATTCCCTACACTCTTAACTTGATAGTGGTATAATGCAAGATTCAAATAGCTATCCGAGGATATTGGGAATACGAAACCTACACAATTGTAAATATACTGAAGATCCATGATTGTACATCCGTTTAGGGCCTTACACCCATGATCAAAGATCATTAGTTATTGCTAAGTCTAGTCAATAGTTTGTTAAGTTACCTAGAAACTAATTATGGTTAAGATACGAGTTAAAAATTTGTTAAATGTGTATAATATTCTCTTCCTCAAACTAGGTTAAGAAGCAATTTAAACAATCTGTTAGCGACATTAATATACACAAATTGAAATTATAATAAACCCATACAAAATTATGAACCAAATAAAATCCAAACCTTGTATGTACACTCAAAAACCGAAAATATTTATGTTACAATGTTTTGTTAATTGGCCAATTGCGTATTACTATGCACAGACACATCGGGATCGAAGTATTAGATTCATTAAACTTTTTGACTATGAAACTAAAACAACTCGATCATTAATATTAATATATTGGGAATGAATAATTATTATATAACGGTTCATATCTTTGCGTTAAAACGAGATATGCAGCTACAAAATCACTTTTATGTATTATATATAGTTAAAAAAAAAGTCTGTGTTTATTCGGTTCCCATAACTCTCTATTTAAAGTTGGTTATGTATAATTGTATATGTATATAATATATTTTGGGAAGAATCAAATAAAAAAGGGTGAGTGATATAGTGCTTCAAATGCACTTTTGGCTGCTTTAAGCATCCGTAGCAGACATGCTGGAAACAGTCCAAAAACAACACCTGAACACGAACAAATGAACCCTCAGTTTTGAACCGGCTGCACTATTTTTTTCCTTTTTAGTTTTGGTTGAACTGATGGTATCGGTTCAGATGTCGAACTGAGTTTGGTGAGGTCTTACTCACTGAAAAACCACCGATCTATACTTTGATTTATGAGATTGTGATATGTTAGTGATTTTAGTGTCATCGATGTCGTTTGGTTAATTTAATTTACTTAATCGCAAAGAAGAAAGATGAATAAACTTTATATGAGTTAGGACGTGTGATGTATACGCTCTGTCAAAACAATTCTTATTTCGGGCACCTGGAACCTGTAGGATTATAGGAAGTGAAGCCTATAAACCATTGGGTCCCAAGGGGGCACAACCCGTTGATGTGGTCCAAGGGGTTATGAGCTCATAATTTAAATTTGTATGGTTGATAAAAAATTGCATGAAAATGATCTTTAATGGTAACTAAGACTAGCAACGGAGTGAGATTAGTAGTAAGGCTACTACTTATCTAGTAACAAATTGATACTGATAAGTTACTACTAACTAGTAATAACTTAGCTCTAAAATAGCTATACTTATAGTAGCAAATTAGTAATTTAGCTTTATAATAATTATACCTAGCGGCAAATATGCACAATAGTAATTGAGATAAGTAGTAACTTTATGATGAAATATTTATTGAGGTTTTCGATGACAAAACCGATGACTGTAAGAAGTTGTAAGTTGTAACCACTAACTATTGTACATTTTAAGAAGATTAGCCTTGTTACAACTTAATTGTTGTGATGGTTCAATCTTTACCTATAAAAGGAAGTTGTTTGATATGTTTAAACAAATGATTTTTAGAACTTAGTTTTCACACATAATACATTGTATTTTTTTGCAAAACTTTATGGATTGTGTACACTCGAAGAACGTTAACATGATTGCACGGTTGAGAATAGCTATCCAAGGTTATTAGGAATATGCTACCAACTCAAACTGTAGATATTCTGAAGATCCATGATCGTATATCCGTTTAGGGCCTTACTTTAGCATGGTTAATTAATTAGATTGAAGATCATTGATGGCTTACTGATGATCCATGATCAAAAGATCGTTAGTTATGATTAAGTTAGTAGTCAACAATATGTTAAGTTAGCTAAAAACAAGTTATGATTAAGTTAGGATGGTCAAATTATTATACAAAGGATAACAAAAATAATAAGAAGTATGAGAAGACATAAATAATTGATATATGCCAAGTGGGGACCAAAAGAAAAAGGGTATAGAGGTAATTATACATATTTTCTCTCTCCACATGCAAGGCACATGTTGATACCCCCATCATTTTAGAACGCTTATAACTTTTTCATATGATATTTTTTTTAAAAAAAATTATCATAATAACAAGCGTTTTTTTATCTTTAATATGAGTATGATTTTTGTTATATAAAATTTAAAACAAAAATCACTTCATTGTGTCTTTTCGCACACCATTGTGTCTTTTTTTTGTCATTATGTCTTTTCGCACACCATTGTGTCTTTTCGCTTATCATTGTGTCCCTTTTCGTCATTGTATCTTTTCGCACACCACTGTGTTTTTTTCGTCATTGTGTCTTTTCGCACACCATTGTGTCTTTTTTCGTTATTGTGTCTTTTTTCGTCATTGTGTCTTTTTGCACACCATTGTGTCCTTTCGCACATCATTGTCTTTTTTCGTCATTATGTCTTTTCGCACACCATTGTGTCTTTTCACACACCATTGTGTCTTTTCGCTTATCATTGTGTCTTTTTTCGTCATTGTGTTTTTTCGTCATTGTGTCTATTCGAACACCATTGTGTCTTTTCGCTTATCATTGTGTCTTTTTTCGTCATTGTGTCTTTCAACTCATCATTATGTTTTTTTAAATACTAATAACACCGTTGTGTAATAGGAAAAAATGAAAAAATAATGATAAAATAACAACAAATTATGTCATATATACAAAATGATTAATACATGTTACACAATAACTTGAAACGTAAAACACAATGGTGAATACGTATAACATAATAACAAAAAACGTAAGACACAATGGTTAATACGTATAACACAATAACCTAAAACGTAAGACACAATGGTGAATATATATAACACAATGACTTGAAACATAAAACACAATGGAAATAATATATTACACAATGACTTGAACTTAATATACAATGAACGCAATACTATTTTTCTCAAATTAAATGAATTTGTCATATGTCAATCCGAATAAAAGACAATGAACGTATTACACAATGACTAAAAGTTAATGACGAACAAAACGACACAATGACATCATCTTTGTTTTAATATTTGTCTTTAATATGAGTATCAATTGAAAAATATAATGATCAAAATCTATAATGCAATTCATATAAAAACTCAACTAAAAGACGCAATGAACAAAAAAAAAACAATTAAAAAAACTCATTAATTTTATATTTTATTTTTATATAACAATATGATACTCATATTAAAGATAAAAATACGATTATTATTATGGTGATTTTTTTTAAAAAAAATAATGTTGTATGAAAAAGTTATGGACATTTTAAAATGAAGGGGAATTGACATGTGTCTTGCATGTGGAGAGAGAAAGTCAACAAAGGTTGGTTATTACCTTCATGCCCTTTCCATCAATTTTTATTTATTAAATTAATCTCAGCCATTCAAATATAAAATCAATGGACTGGATTCCTTCTCACCCTTCTCATTTTTATTGTCATTTGTATTTTAACTTTACCCATAATCTATGAACAATACTCTCTTCCCCAAACTAGGTTTTATAGTTGTCTATACGCAATTTAACTAATATGTTACTGACACTAATACACAAATTGAAAGTGGTAATAAACCCATACAAAATTATGAACCAAAGGAAAATCCAAACCTTGCATGTACACTTAAAAATCAAAAATATTTATGTTACAACTTACAAATCAACCCGTTAAAACCAAAAGATGTGCACATACCAAAAGGTTATGACCAATATTTAACCACAATTTAACTAATATGTTAGTGACACTAATACACAAATTGAAAGTACCGTAATAAACCCATACAAAATCATGAACCAAAGGAAAATCCAAATCTTGCATGTACACTTAAAAATTGAAAATATTTATGTTACAACTTACAAATCAACCCGTTAAAACCGAAAGATGTGCACATACCAAAAGGTTGTGACCAATATTTAACCACAAAATAATTTTCTTTTGTTAATTGGCTAATTGCATATTAGTATACACACACGTTGGGAAGTATTATATATGTGAATGCTTCTACTCAATTAGAAGACTTGTTTGGTTCAAGGAGCTTGAAGCTTTTAAGTATGGATAAAAAGCTTAAAGCTACTACCAGTAGTGTTTAAAAAGAGCTGCAAGCTTTTAGTATTTTAATTTACTTAAATAATCTTCCAAAATAAATACATTTACTATTATTGTTTTTAGTTAAGGACTACTCCATAGAATATTAACCAACTTTGAAAGTTTTTCCAATCAGGTCACTGATAAAAACTTTTGTTTCAATCAGGTCATTGAACTTTCATTTTTGTTCCAATCCTATATATTTTACCTGGATAGCAGGTAATCTAGGTTTTTTTTTTAATTTTTCAATGTTTTTACTTTGCATAATAACTTTTAAGGTTTGCGAAAATTAGTAAAAATGCGAAATATAATTTTAAAATTCCGAAAATTTGCAAAAAGAGTTCGAAAACTTGAGGTTCGAATTAGAACGGTTCAAGGTCGGAACGGGTCAAAACGGGTTTCGGGTCAGTTTTTTTTAAACCAACGAATCAACGCGTTTTCAACACGTTACAACTCGTTTTAACAGTAAAAGCTCGTTTAAGCGATTTTTTTCAGTTCGTTTCAGCACTTAACAGCTCGTTTAAGCGATTTTTCAGTTCGTTTAAGCACCTAACAGCTCGTTTAAGCAATTTTTAAGTTCGTTTCAGCACCTAACAGCTCGTACGAGCGACTTTTCAGTTCGTTTCAGCACCTAACAACTCGTTTAAGCGATTTTTAAGTCGTTTAAGTGATAATCGCTTAAACGAGCTGTTAAGTGCTGAAACGAACTGAAAAGTCGCTTAAATGAGCTGTTAGGTGCTGAAACGAACTGAAAAGTCGCTTAAACGAGCTGTTAGGTGCTGAAACGAACTTAAAAATCGCTTAAACGAGCTGTTAGGTGCTGAAACGAACTGGAAAAATCACTTAAACGAGCTGTAACGTGTTGAAAACGCGCTGATTCGTTGGTAAAAAAAAAAAACTGACCCGAAACCCGTTTGACCCGTTCTAACCCGAACCTCAAGTTTCCGAACTCTTTTTGCAAATTTTCAGAATTTTAAAATTATATTTCGCATTTTTACTAGCTTTCGCAACTTAAAAGTTATTATGCAAAATAAAAACATTGAAAAATTAAAAAAATACCTAGATTACCTGCTATTCAGGTAAAATATATAGGATTAGAACAAACATGAAAGTTCAATGACCTGATTGAAACAAAAGTTTTTATCAGTGACCTGATTGGAACAGCTTTCAAAGTTGTTACTATTTTATGGAGTAATCCCTTTTAGTTATGCCTATTTTAGTAATTTTATATATTTTATAAAAGCTCTAGCAATTCTGCCAAATATTTAAATATATCTAAAAACTACAGCTTTCAACTAGTTTTGTCAAACATACCTAACGTTTAAACTATACCGGTTCGTATCTTTGCGTTACAGTCAGTGTAACCATTACTACACTTGTTTAATTTTTTCTTTTTCGAGATCTTTTCATTTGAAGATAATTAACTTTGTTAATTTCAAACGGTCAAAAAAATAATAATAACATCCTGATTAATAAAAATCACACCAGCTATATTCGAGACAATTAAGGAAAAATCTTAAATTTGAATTACAAATTAATTTACCAACATAATTGGCATTAAATGATCAACAAATTATTATAAAAAAACGTGACTTCAATTCCAACTCATTTCCAACCTATTAATCTCCATGCAACGGTAACTTTACTTGCATCTCCTATAAATATCTTTCAACTTTAACCCACAATTACATTCACTTCTCCCTTCTCATCTTTCTTTTAATTAAGTTTTTTTTAACACACACATATATTGAAGCTCGCTACAATCTTGGGTTTGCTGGTCACAGGGTTCATTGGGTCTTGTTCCGGTTACACATTCCATGTAGGTGGCAAAGATGGCTGGGTTCATGACCCTCATGAGAGCTACAATCACTGGGCTGAACGAAACCGGTTTCAAGTCAACGATACACTAGGTTATTAATCTCTCCCACTCTCTCTACATATCAATATTCTCTCTACATATGCACATGTTATGTACGTGCATAATTTGATTTGAGTCGGTTTTGGGCTAAAACCAAATAAAAATAAAATATAACTTTTGAAAACTTTTAGCCTAAAATTTTTTGTTAATTAAATAATTATTATTATTCATTTAGATTAAATTATTTGTTTTACATATTTAATACATCCTTATTGTTAAATTATTTAAATAAAAACAAACATCTAAAAAATGTAAATTCAGCTTGGCTCGGGTTTTTTGATTTTTATTTTGCACGCTAAACCAAAACCTTAAGTTCGGTTTTAACAATAACATAAATCTAAAACATCAGTTTTTTTCAGTTTCATACACATGTGTTTACAGTTTGTTTACATTTTAATGTATTATTCTTATGCAGTTTTCAAATACAAGAAAGGGTTGGATTCAGTTTTAGTAGTGAACGAAGAAGTTTACAACAAGTGCAACACAACAAACCCTATACAAACCCTAAATGATGAAAACCCTATATTCAAGTTCACAAGATCGGGTCCATTCTTCTTCATCAGCGGTCACAACGACAAATGCGAGAATGGTGAGAAGCTGATCGTCGTAGTTATGGCTGTCCGGCATCACAAAATCGTGAACTCCAGTACTACTGCTCCACCCGCACCATCACCGGCATTGGCACCCGAGCTAGCGCCATCAGCAACGTTACAAACTGCTGATGGAAAGATAGTACAGGCTCCTGCACCGGCTCCAGCGAATTCTGGTGCTGCATACATTGGTTCTGGAGGTTTTCTTGGATTGATTTGGGGTTTGGGTTTGAGTTTGATTTTGATTTAGGGTTTCTTCTCTCAGTCTATGGGTAGGATTTGGTTTTTATTTTATGCTTTTAAGGTTGTAATCAATCGGATTGTATCTCTTAATTATTCAATTTGTTGGTTTTATGTTCTAAGATTTATTGGTAATTCTTGTTGATATTTAATTATATGCATTACATTTTTATCTATTAACAAAAATTACATTATTTTTATAAGATATGAAAATAGAAAATTTCATTTGAAAAAATGTAAAATTGATGATAAAAATTAATTATCAAGAGAAGTTGAACAATTAAATAATTTAGTTACATTTTATAACGATTAAGCCCTTACCTAAATTATTTAGGGTAATTTGTGTTGCACTTGTTGTAAGCTTCTTCGTTCTCTACTAAAACTGAATCCAAGCCTTTCTTGTACTTGAAAACTGCATTAGAATAATACATTAAAATGCAAACAAACTGTAAACACATAATGGGATAAATTATTTAATAAATTGGTAGTTTATGTTGATGTTAGCAAATCTTCAAAATTATTTATTTCAAATCCACAAATTATTAATAGTTTTATAAAATGAATATAAACGGTATTTAATATGATGCAAGGTATAATTCATTCAAAAGTCATTCAAAAATATTGTTGGTTAATTTTTTTTCTTATTTTGTGTGTTTAAATAATAATTTTATTATTTAAAAAAGAATTTTTTTTGATTGAATTTAAAACTATGTACTAGTTAGTATTTTTTAGACAGAATTACATAAATTGTCTTTTATATTTACACCACATTTCACTGCTTTTCATTTATATTTAAAATTGATGTGTTTTATTTCTAAATCTAACATCGTTCGTCCTTTAGCTCTAACTCAGTTAGTTTTTCTCGTTAAATTTGGTCATGTGACCCTCACATGAGGGCATAAAAGTCTTTTTCCCTTATCCTCTTTTAAAACCTGCTCCAACCTCATCCCATCCATTCGTTTCCTCTCTCTACACCACGTCTCATCCACCTACTGGCCACAACTAGCCACGACCACAACCAGCAACCGGCGCCACCACCTGCTGGCCACCATGACCTGTCACCATCCTCAACCACTGTCATCGGAACCACCACGCGACACCACTTTTTTTTCTGGCAACACGGTAGCGACTTCCCCTTCCCTCTCATGAGTCTCTCTGTCTCTAAAAAATCCCATAAATCATAATAATATGGTGTCCGGCTAAAGCTACCACACACTGTTTGTTTCAGATCTGTGGTGTTGAAAGGCGGGTGGCGGTGTCCAATCGAGATGGTGGTCGTACCTGTGAATGTTCGAAATCAGTCTAGTTCTATCGCAACCACTAGTTCTTTATCAATTCCATCTCAATAATCAGTCCAATTCACTAATCAGTTCGATCGCAGCCGCTAGTTCCTTTCCTCAATAATCAGTCCAGTTCGAAATCAATCCCGTCTCCGTCACAGCCGCTAGTTCCTTATCGCAGATCGCACTTCGTCTTCGCTTACACATTCAATTGCATATGTCTAGCGATTGCATATTCATTTGTGTTGTTTAATTAGTATGTTGAGTTTTGATTAATTACAATTTTGATTTGCGTGGTATCATTGCCGGTAGGAATCAGACTTGTTGATATTAGAGATTTAGAGTTTGATTTGTGAGATTTTTGATAATTAAAGTTTGTTGGATGTTGGATCTAACAATGGAGGTCGATGTTGGATCTAACAATGGAGGTCGATGTTGGATCTAACATCAGTTCAACTGCAGTTAGGGGTTCTAGGGTAGGGGTGATGGTTAGCGCGAGGTTGTTGGCAGGGGTGAGTGGTTGTAGGTGGCAGTACCAGCGACGAAGGTGGTGGTATATGGTGGTAAGGTGGCAGCAGGTGGTGGTAAGTGGGAGAGGGGTGAGAGAGAAATAGAGGAGAGATGTGTGTGTGGGTGTCTTTCTATATATATATATATGTATTAATTAAATTGTTTTTATTTATTAATTTTTTTAATAAATATATGAAATGACCAATTTGTCCTCATGCGTAAGACACATGAGCTGACTTAACGAGAAAAACTAACTGGGTTAAGGCTAAAGGACGAATGATGTTTGATTTAGAAACATAAAGGATAAAATACATCAATTTAATTTTAAAGATAAAGGACAAACAGTGAAAGTGAAATCTGGTGTAAACATAAAGAACAATTTCTGTAATTCTGTCTATTTTGTATTGAATTTGAATGACCTTTAGAAGCAAAAGTTAAGATTTCTTCTTACGAAAATTGAAAAAAAGTAAAAAGAAATTGTAATCACTAATTAATTCTTGATAATTATTTTAACCTTTAAAATTTCTATTTCTACCATTTTCACTTTATATACTACTTTTACCAACCGATTTTAACATCCTCAATTCAAGGTTTAGCGGGAATGATTGTGATATTCAGTGGCGTTTCAAGGTGATTTTAGTTGGGCAATGAGCTGGTGGTTGAGTGATTAATGATAGACTTGATATTTCATATCGATTCCTGCCTTCAGTATCTAGTTTTGGTAGCATTGTGTGATGATTGAGACTAGGCGAGTATATGACGTTCACTATTTGAATCATTGAATTGAATCAGTTTTACCTCACCACACTGTAGTGCCTACGAGTGAATGTTTAGGGGCATTAGCCTTAGGTGAGGGTTTTCCCCTGATCGAAAAATGGGTGTACCCCGATGTGGTAAATTTAGCCAGTACTCTATTAAGAAGATTCGTTGATCGTTAACAAAAAAACAAATGATTTTGGTTGACATGGCCGCTTACCAAACAAAAACAGAGGCGGTGATTGGAGATGGTGAATAGTTTTGGGGCTACTTCAAAAATGATGATTAGAGTGGGGTTTGCGGTTGTGTGGGGGGAATTAAGATTGTTTTTTTTAAAAGAAACTAGTATTTTGAACCCATATGTTGTGACGGGACCATTTAATCGAACTTAAAAACACGCGTATAAAAGTTAAACCACACACTCGTGTTGCTACGTGTTAACTCATAAAATTTAAATCGAGACATAAAACACTATCATAATTGTATCCGTAATTTTGGTAAACCACATGAATGCAACATCCCGAATTTTCTAAGTATAATATTTAATATATTATTTTCGTTGGGGGAATTAAATTGAGTAAGTAGATTAATAATAATAAAATAATAAAGATAGAAGATGGTACGCTAATTAAATAAAACTAATTATGGACTAAAAATGGAAGATGGGCCTAAGGTCTATGGGCTTAAGGGAGTATAAATACCTTCTTAAACCCTAATCCTTTCCATTTCCATCCATTCTATACCATAGCCTACACCATCAAAAACACACACAAACACCCTCCTTTATCTCGGACCAAGATCCAGAGAAAAAGACCCGAGCTTGTGGGTGTTAGAGCGTCATGAGGAGCAAGACATACACTAAGCTTAGATCGTGTTCATGAAACCGATTAGTTTGAGGTACGTTTTATAATGAAAACTTATACACGGCTCGTTTAGTATTCCTGGATCTATATATGAATAGTAAAAACGAATCAAACGCAAAGATTCTCGTTGAAATTTGTTAACATTAGATAGGGTAATTAATCAAATAAAGAACCAGTTTCATTTATCAATCAAATGCACCATTTAAACGCGATGTTTGGATGATTAGGGTTTGTAGAAGCTGGGTATGCGAGTAGAATGATACCAAATTCATGTTATTTCATCAAGATTTGAAAGTTAATTGAAAATCTGGTGTTTGTTGACTGTTATTGTTCATATCAATTTTGACTTTGACAACTGGAGTCAAAGATTGGATAATATATGAAATCCATTCGTTATGATAAACGAATGGTTGATCATTCGTGTTGAGCGGTCATAGCGAATAAGATACATTCGTATGTTCTGGTAACGAATGAGCCTTCCATTCGCCCTATAGAAGTCATGAATGACCTTATTCGCCATGAAGAGATAGTGAATGGAACCATTCATTATAGATACATTCATGTGCTCCTGTAACGAATGAGACTTTCATTCGTCTCAAAGAAAGCACGAATGGCCTTAGTCATTCGTTATGCACTCATTCGTCTCGTTAAGACTCAGATCAAGCCATTCGTTATAATGAATGGGATCATTCGTCATAACAAATGGGATCATTCGTCATAACAAATGGGATAGCGAATGGTGATTACCCAGAATAAATTATTACTTAAATATTTAATGGGATCTTTCGACCCCAGCCAGGGGCTCTGCCCCTTGGACCCTGCTGGGGGCTGCCGCCCCTAGACCCCGCTGCCAAGGGCGCTGCCCCAGACACTTGTTCGTTGGGGGTTATATTAAACTTGAAATACGATAAGGGTATTGATAGTTAATTGATACGTGTAATTGTTATATAGTTAGCCGCGCCCAGTTAAAGAGAGGAGTTACCATTAACTCGAAAAGGAACCGAGCTCATGTGAGTTTCTAGCCCCATTTCCTTGTTATGTTTTCGGGGCTATGTGCATACTCAATGTGATTAGTTAATACACTTACCTTAAGTGGTAAGTGTATACCATTTATGTGAAAGTTATTGAAGATATGAATGAATGCTTGTCGGCACGTGAACGATCTTCGGATATTGCATGTATTTCCAGGGAATGTGATCGTTAGAAGATTAACGTGAAGGATGCCCAGTGCGTCTGGATGTTAGGATGTGGTATGCTTGTTTACGTGGGTACATTCTACATCCGACATAGTAAGTTAGGATGGCAAATCCCTCTAACTTCCTTTGGACTTAGACATGGATGTAACAGCGTAGATAAGAACTTTGTATCCCATTAGTGTTCCTTAGATGGATATTATATGATTAGGCGGATGTTCCTTTTATGGATAATAAATGTTGTTCCTTCTATGGATAATATATAGAGTTCCTTGTATGGATAGTGAACGTTGTTCCTTCTATGGATTATATATAGAGTTCCTTGTATGGATAGTGAATATAGTTCCTTCTAAGGATAATATATATATATATATATATATATATATATATATATATATATATATATATATATATATATATAGTGTTCCTTCTATGGATAATACACGTTGTTCCTTCTATAGATAATACATAGTGTTCCTTATGTGGACTATAGTATATGTTACTGTAATGAATGTTGTGTAATGTTCCTCTTACGGATTTTTAAGGATAAGGTATTATTATGTGTCTCCGGATACATGTAAGTAAATATGTATGTATGTAAGAAGGGTAACAGGTTAAGTATGAATATGTATCTTCGGATACGTATATAGTTTGATACGTGAAGGTATTGTATGTTGCTTGATTAACTAGAACTCACTCAACGTAGCTGACTTTAGTATGCATGCAGGTAAATAGATTGAAACAGCTCGCTTGAGGGAGATACATGGCATGAACTGAAGAGGCTGGCATCTGAAGAAGAATTGTCATGATGTTTAAATACGATGTTTTATGTTATGTTTTTAAAGACAAGTTTGAATGTTTTGTAACGAATGATTGAAGTTAACGTTTTCGCGAAAGGTTTTAATTAACTTTGATATTTAGAACTGTGTTTATGAGTAAATCCAACACCAATGTAGGGCACCAGGATCAAGGCCTTACAATGAAATTTATTAAACAAATTTTGTTTTCTTTATTTATAAATAAACACTTACATTTTAAAAGAATGACAAAATCTTTAACAAAAAAAAGCATTAACCTTCCTGTTAGCTTTTTATAAAATTAATTATACGTTTTTAAACCTAAAACTAAAAAAAGAAACGAAGATATACAAATTTAACCATTTTTTTCACCGTCATATAAAGAGGACAAACTCACCATCCATTATGATGGTCGGTTAGTTTGTATATATTTTAGTTCATTTATTTACTAGTTTTAGCTGTTTATTGTACAAAATTTGGTACTTCATACGCGTCTGTTATATTTCAGGTCACAGGTACTTAAAGAAACTATTTTGGACCTGGACGAGCACATAATGAAGATTCGGGTGTCCAGCACGCAAAACGATGCAAGAAACAATGGTTTCCGGTGCCTCGATGGGAGAGGATGAAAACCCATTGCGTATCGCCATGGGATTAAAATAATGATTGTTGACTTATGGTCCATCGCGATACAGTTGCCCTTAGTTGGGTCACACTGGTAAGGATTGTTTGATAACCAGTGCCGTGTGTTGGCGATTGTTGATGCCTACGGTTTGTCTAGTTAATCGGTCTGTGTTGGTCTTTGATAAATAATCTGTTAAATTAACATGAGGTTACTGTCATATGCTTACTTGAACCCCGGGTGTGATATGTTTATGTTAATTGTTTGAGAGATTGTTAATTGCTTGTTTAATTATTAATACCAAACTTGTTTGCTTGTGTGATCAGTATTACAATTCATTACTTCATAATCATATAAAATTTGTTACACGTTACATTGACAACATACTCCTCGTGGTTCGACACCCTACTTATCCTAGCTTGCTTAGATGATTAAGAACTTGATTTAATTGTTTTTGACTAGATAGCGACATCTAGTATTAAAATGGCGCCGTTTCTGGGGGGTTAGTGCGCTTAGTGTTTTCGTGTTATTTAATTTTCTTGTTTATTTTAGTTTTAGTTTAGTTTTAATTTTTAGTTTTTAGTTTAAATTTTATTTTCCCATTTTTTGCGGGGTGTATTGTTTGTGCAGGTAACAGGCTTATGCACACCCACCACTCGGCAAACAGTCACCGCTTATTTTCGAGTCAGAGATTGAGAGATTAGCCCGACAGAACCGAGCTCAGAATTGAGGGTCAGAAATGGAAGGCCAACCTCAGAATCAGAATCAAAATCAAAACTATAACCAAGACCAAATCTTGTTACTATAAAATAATGCTTTCAACCCAAACAACATATAGCAATCCGAAGATGGCCAACTTCTACCTATCAACACCAACCAACAGCAAATCGTTGACCGACCCAGACCGTCGGTTCCACACAACATCCCTAATCGTAGAATTCCAGTGAATTATCATGAAAGCTATGTTAGTGTCCCCACTGAAGATGAAGAAGATGGGGAGTGAAATGATACATATCAGGGTGAAGATGGTAGTAATGGGGAAAACTGGAGAGTTAGAGAGAATGAGGGTGTCACACCCCAACCTAAGGCGGAAATGTCGGGGCGTGAGCTGATTGTTCACAGCTCTCAAGGTACTATCATGCAATAATTAAAAGTGACAATATCTATTAACTTTAACTAGTTTTTCAAATAAATCCAAACAACCAAGTACATAAAATTAAAAATAAAGAAACAAGATAATTAATAATTCAAAATCTAAAACTAATTCTTGATTCATTCTTCTAACAATAAAAATCTCTAAATTCTTCGCCAATCCTGATATCAGTTCAAACGACAACCTGCATATGCGTATAAAATAAAATAGTTTTGTCAACATAAGGTTGAGTGAGTAAAACACTAGTTAATTTAATATACAATATAATATAAAAGCGCAAAATTGTTCCTGTGAGATAAACAATTAAGCCAATGAGCAAATAATGAGTGTCGGTAAAACTATTGCCTTGTGAAGTGGTCATTGACTACTACGACGGTCGTATGATCATACTATTACTGTGATTATGATGGACCTCTCCGAATGCGAACAAATTAGCAAATAAACATATACAAGTTAGGCAAATAATTGATATGCACACAAGGTTAACAATTTGCTAACATGAATAACTCACACTTCTTATTAGTTAATAATTCCAATGATTGTATTTATATGCTTATTCCTAAATAATAGATAAATATAATACGATACGCATATGTCCCCAAAACATTTGAAAATAAGTAAAAGGGGAGTGAATTACTCACCTTATTGAATAAGAGAAATGTGTGCGATAAGAACAGTAATAAACGTCACGCTCGTCAAGATGTATCAACAGAATGTCCTAAGTAAAAGTAATATGAGAGATACTAATGATTAACGAATGGACTCTAAAGATTTAAGATTTGAGATAATGAACGATTATTCAAGAGTTAATATATATTTTATTTTAAGTCTATTTTATAATGGTTATTAAAATAATATTTTTATTAATATATAAATACTTTTACTTAATAAGTATTAAAGTTGTAATAAATAATATATATAATCAAAACGGTATTTGTAAAATAATAATTTATTTGATTTTATTATTTATTTATAAGGTAATTTTAATTAAAGATGTAAATAATTTAACTATTTATATAAAATATATTTGTTTATAAAATACTTGGACCGATAATTTATTTTAATACGTTACATAATAATAAGTGTTTTAAATATTTATTTTTACATTAAAGATTTCTAGTATATTTAATAGTAAAATACTTTAAACCAAAAAATCAAAATTTAGATAATAATAATAATATTTGGCAAAATTAAAAGCTTTAACAAGTTATAACACATTTATATATATATATATATATATATATATATATATATACACATACATACATATATATACATGTGTTTGGTTTTAATAAAAAGTATGGAATACGACCACTTAAATGAGTCGGTTCCATAAAAATATTAATTAATTATCATTTTTATATTACTTATATTGAAATTTATGGATTAAAATGATTTAAAAACTAAATAAATTAAAAATTCCCTACAAAAACGGGTTGGGTGGAATCGAACCCGCGCCCCCAGCCGTTTCTGAGTCTTAACCAAATTGCACCAGCTAACTGGGCTGGTGGCTAACTCATTCAAAGATCGAAGACAATAAATTAAATACAAACTAGCTGAAAATCCCCAATCATATAAACCCTAGCAATTTCAATATGTTAAACGGAGAATTGTTTGTCCAATTAGTTATAGGGTTAATGTTTAAGGACTATCAACAAACCAGAAACACTAAACAATTACCTCTAACTATGAAGGAACGATGGGTAATCTGAACAATGCAGTGTTGGCTAGAACGAGATTAAAAACTGGTATCAACCAGGCTGCGACAATGGAAATGGTTATAGGGCTTTGATTCATGAGGTGTCTTGGAACGTTCAGACCAAAGTAATTGATTTATGATGGACGAAATTGGTATAAACTAATTTAGGTTAGGCCGGTTAGTTTAATATGCTAATTCGTATAATAACGATCTTGATTTCCTAATTAGAGATGTCGGCAAGCTCGTAATAAGCTATAGTAGGATTTTCCTAGATCAATTCCTTGATTACGACGAGAATTGTGGTTCAAAATATCAAAATAGGTTGCGGATTTGATAAACGGGTTAATGGGTAAACGGGTTTCAAGATTATATAATATAATTAAATCAGATTTGTTGCTTAGTCCATGAACTATTGGGACGAATACAAAAGAGGTGAAACTATTGTTTAGGGTAAAAAATGTAGATATATCAAAGTAGTTTTAATAATTAAATAAATATTTAAACAATAATATTAAAATAATAATAATGACTCGATAAACGCGATATTTATCTGTAAAATTTCCTGAATATCGAAACGGGTCGGGTAAAGGATTAAAAATATTAGATGGAAAAATCCAAGTAGTTACAGGTTTGAACCGAAACATTATTGGGATGAAGTGATAGAAGAACTGGTAAACTATGGACAATGTGGTTTGTTATCGAAATAGGGGTAGAAACGGTATTGGGAGAAACAGAGTTAACAGAGCCGACATAAGAGATAGAGGTCAGGGAATTCAAGTTAACATAGGAGGTTTGATTGATCAGATGGGGCGAAGAAGAAAGTACGTTGTCCCAGTTCATGGTGTGAACAACCGCTTTAGGCCGGCTATTTCAGATGGTGCATCTTCGATTGTCCCGCAGGTTCATGTACAGGGGCAACAGACATTTAAACCCTACCCATCGTATATCACCATCGTACCTCACTTTCACGAGATTGCCTTAAAAGACCCATATTCACACTTGTCTGACTTTTCAGCTATTTGTGGGTTCATTGGAGGTGGTACACATGATCAGGACGAGATTCGGTTACGGTTATTCTAGTTTTCACAGAAGACAAAGCAAAACACTGGTTTAACTCGCTACATTGCACTATCAGAATTTGGGATGAGATGCAGGAGGTTTTTCTGAATGAATATTACTCACAGTCAAAGATAAACGAGGCCAAAATAGAAATCCGTCACTTTGCATAGTTATCAGGTGAATTATTTCATGAGACTTTTACCCGATTTAAGAAGATGATCAGAAAATGCCTGCACCATTAGATCGAGTTATGGAAATTGGTAAAGTGTTTTGTGGATGGATTGAGTTATGTGGATAGAAAATATTTAAAGGCCTCATGTAATGGTTAGCTGTTACATCAGCCGGAAGAAGACGATTGAGAGTTTTTGGAACTTATATGTGAAGATTCTAATTCTGAGGCAGCTGCAGAGAGAAGAAGGAAGTAAGTGAACACCATGTCAGTTAAATCTGCCTCTAGTGAATCTGAACGGATATCCAAATCGGAACGAGAATTAGCAGGCTATAGAAGAGAAAAGAAGAAAGAGGTTGTAAGGTTGGGGTTAAATTCCCAGTGTGTGAAGATTGTGGTGAACTTGGGAACAAAACCGAGGATTGCATCGAATTTTATGATGATGAGGAAATTCCCGAGGAGGTTAATTATGCATACGGGGATTCCAAAGGCCAATGGTTTAATTCAAACACTTATCACCCTAGTTTGAGAAATCAACCGAACTTTAGATACGTGAACGTGGCTACCCGATACCCGAACTTTCAGGGATCTAACTAGAGCCGAAAGTAGGGCAATTACCGCCAAGGTTGTTGTCAGCAGGGTTCATATAATCAGAATAGCGGTCGGGGTTATAACAGAAATAGTAATCGGGGTAACAATTCATCGGGTAGCCAGAATCAGGACCAACAAAAGGGTCCTCGGGTAGTTCGGACGAGTCGGTGCACTCGAAATTGGATGTGTTGCTGAAAATTATGACAGATAATCAGAAAGAAACTCATAAATATTTTGAGTTACGAGATAAATCTTCAGAGGCAATGTCTAAGCAGATTGGTCAGCTCGCAGTAGATATGGCAAAGTTGCAAAAGAGTGTTGGTCAACTCCCTAGTGATTCTACAGTCAACCCGAACCACTACAGCTCGAGTTCGAAGAAACATGTTAACCAAGTTAGTATTTTAAGGAATGAAAAAAAAGATAATAAAGTGGGGCTTCCACCACCATTGGTTGAGGGTGTGGGGGTAGAAATTGATGAAACCGCCATCAGTGATGACGATTCGGAACTGGTTAATTTAACTGAACCTAAAAAAGTGAAAATAACAGTTTAAAACCGGTTCCGAGAGATGACACCAACAATCCTAAGGACAAAGGGAAGGTGAATACCGTCCCCTATCTCGATGCATTGTTGGCACCATCTAAGGGGAAGATGGCATTCAAACGAGGACCAACAAGAAGAAATGTGGGAAACGTTTAAACATGTCAAAATCAATATTCCTCTTTTAGATGTCATAAAACAAATTCCCTCCTATGCAAAGTATCTGAAGGAATTATGCACACAAAAAAGGAATCATAAGATTCCCAAACAGATTGATCTTACCTATAATGTGAGTGCAATTATTTCGGGTGCTCTTTCACCAAAGCTACAAGACCCGAGAGAGCCTATTATACCCATTCAAGTGGGTGATTGTAAATAACACGGGCACTCTTAGATCTTGGAGCTAGTATCAGTATCCTCCTAGGAAGTCTATACGATCTGTGTGATTTCGGTCCGCTTTGGGCAGTACCACTACGGTTGTCCTAGCTGATCAGACACCGAAACTTCCTCGAGGGATATTGACAGATGTGATTGTAAAGTTGGAAGACTTTTACTTTCCAGTTAACTTTTTGGTCCTTAATTATGTTTCGGTTGAAAGGACCAAACAGCCCACAGTTATACTCGGGATGTCATTTTTGCTACCGAAAATGTCAACATTAATTGCAGAAGTGGTACAGTCGACATGGCATTTGGTAACCATAAGCTTAGATTGAATGTTTTGACACATGTAAATAATTATTTGGTCGATGTTGAGTGCTTTATGGCTGATGTTATTAACGAGTGTATTCCGTTGCAAGACTCTGTCGTGAACACGGATGGCACAACGGACATGTGTTTTATGTTTGATAGCTTACATGTGGAAACTGACAAGCAGCTGGAGGAGGAAGAAAGAAAGTTGGAAGTTGTAGTTGTGAGAGGGAATCGACCACCGTGGTCGGTTCAGGTGGAATCACTTCTCGAGAAGATTGGCACAGGGTTAAAACCATCACTGCAGGAAGCACCAAAAGTCGAGCTGAAGGAGCTCCCGAAACATTTAAAATATGTTTTTCTTAGTAAGAATAAAACTTTACCTATTTTTATTGCTTCTAATTTGTCTGCGGAACAGGAAAGTGCTCCACTGGAGGTGTTGATGGCAAAAAAGGAGGTTATCGGGTGGACAATTGTAGACTTAAAAGGGATTAGTTCCTCGATGTCATGCATAAAATCCTCACCGACCCGGAAGTCAAACAGGCACATGCTGCTCAGAGGAGGTTGAAACCTAACATGTGGGAGGTAGTGAAGAAGGAGGTGCTGAATTGGCTAGATGATGGTATTATTTTTGCCATTTCTGACAGCACGTGGGTGAGCCCGACTCAGACAACACGTCAAGGATGACTCAGGTAATGAGGAAGCTACCCGGCCAGTCACCTGGTGGCGTATTTGCATTGACTATAAAAAACTGAACGCAACCATATCGAAAGATCACTTCCCGGTTCCGTTTATCGATCCGATTGTCAAGAAGCTATCATTTCAAAAATTTTATTGTTTTTTAGATGGTTATTCAAGTTATAACAAGATAGCTATTCATCATGAAGATCAATAAAAGACCATGTTTACTTGCCTGTATGAAACGTTTGCATTTAGGCGAATGCAATTCGGGCTATATAACGTCCCCGCCACTTTTCAAAGGTGTATGATGAATATCTTTTTGGATATGGTGGGGGAGTCTTTGGAAATCTTCATGGATGATTTCTCGATTTCGGCACATCTTTTAAATCATGTTTAAATCAACTCGAAAGAGTATTAAAAAGATGTGTTGAAACAAACTTGTTTCTTAGTTGGGAGAAGAGCCATTTTATGTCCCAAAAGGGGATTATTTTGGGCCATGTTGTGTCGATTCGTGCAATAGATGTGGACCATGCTAAGGTTCAAGTTATTTCATTTCTACCTCATCCCACGAATGTCAAGGGCATTAGATCATTTTTTGGGCATGCCGAGTTATATAGACGATTGATTAAGGGTTTTAGTGATATCACCAAACCCTTATGTAATTTATTGTTAAATGGTGCCCCATTTTATTTTAATGACGAATGTGATAAGGTATTTGACATTTTGAAACATAAATTAGTTGAAGCCCTAATCTTGCAATCACCCAAATGGAATTTACCTTTCGAATAATATGTCATGCGAGTGATTATGCGGTTGGGTCTGTTTTGGGTCAACGAGTTGAAAAGAAACCCGTTGCAATATACTATGCGAGTAAAATCCTCTCGGATGCTCAATTAAATTATACCACAATCGAGAAGGAGTTACTAGCGGTATTATATGTCCTAGATAAATTCCGGTCTTATATTTAGGGTGGTAAAGTTATTATTTATTATGACATTTGCTGTCAGGTACCTCATGGATAAGAAGGACGCAAAAACCGCGAATGATTAGATGGGTTTGGTTACTTCTGGAGGTTGATCTAGAGATTCGGGACAAGAAACATAGTGAAACTGTTGTTGCATACCACTTGTCCCGAATCATGGTGGAAAAGGGAGACAACGGTGGCCCCATTAACGAGTCATGTCCAAACGAACAGATTTTGGCTGTCTCTCAAAATCATTGGTTTGAACATATAGTTAATTTTACAGTTTCAGGTGACATACCGAAGTATTGGCCAAGGAGGAAGAAGAAGCATTAGATGTCACAAGCTAAACAATATATTTGGGATGACCCTAATTTGTTCAAAATTGGTGATGATAAGATGGTTAGACGATGCATACCCGAGGAGGATATTAGATCGATGTTGGAACACACGCATTCGTCAACGTGTGGGGGTCACTTTAGTGGCCAGAAAACTGAAAGAAAATTTTTGACGAGTGGATTTTATTGGCCATCATTTTCTATGGATGCTCATGAGTTCGCGACATACTGTTTAAAGTGTCAACAACTCGGGTGCATTTCTAACAGGGATGAGATTCCCTTGAACCCAATCCTCGTTGTTGATATTTTTGATGTTTGGGGATCAATTTCATGGGCCAATTCCCGAACTCTTACGATAATTTATTCATCCTAGTGGCCTTCGACTATGTGTCTAAATGGGTTGAGGAGAGAGCCACTAAGAAGAATGATCACCTTGTCTTTTGCAACTTTGTTCAAACTAACATTTTCTCGAGATTTGGAATCCCCCGAACCATCATTAGTGATGGGGGATCCCACTTCAAAATTTTTAAATTCCGTAAGTTGCTTAAGCGATACGGGGTTGATCAGAGGATTGCAACTCCTTACCATCCACAAATGAGTAGACAAGTTGAAGTGTTTAATTGGAAAATTAAACAAATTTTTACAAAAAAACAGTTCGGACGGACCGTAAGTATTGGGCAACTAAGGTGACTGATGCTTTGTAGGCCTACCGAACAGCTTATAATAAACCAATTAGTACTACACCTTATAGACTTGTGTATGGAAAGGATTGCCATTTACCAGTTGAGATTGCACAACGAGCTTATTGGGCTGCTATAAAGTTAATACAAGTTATGATGATGCAGGTATAGAAAGGAAATTGTCATTGTGCGAGATTGAGGAGTTAAGATGATACGGTCTGAATTATACAGATTTTTATGATAATATTTCCTACGCTTTGAATACTTTTAAGATAGGCTTTTGTTGAATAATACTCATATTTGGCTCATATTTGAATTTAAACACTTCATGAGACAACGAGCTAATATAAAACGTTTGAACTAAACTTGAATGAATAATAATAATAATTAACTCATTATGTGCTATGAATAAACATACTCATGTGTGCATTTAGTTAAAGTCTTGTGTGATCTTATAGAATGAATAATAATAATACTTAACTCATTATTAGGGTATCTTAGTAATCTTTTTCCCGGTGCATTTATTCAATCTTCTTGGATTTTGGAGGGTTAGTTGATGAGACCGAGAGGTGATCTAGTGAAACTTAATGAGCCTTAGTTAATTATTTTAAGATCTAAGTGTCATGTTATTAGTTAATTCCGTTAGCCGTTTAACTATCAATAGGATTCTTGCCTAGGTAGTCGTTTCTCCATATTCGTTAAGAGCTCTGTTAGTTAAGTTTCACCGTTAGTTAAGTTAGTTAAGTTAAATTAGTTTAAAAAAAATAAAATAAACAAATATATTATTTACGCAGGACTTAGATTAGGGTTAATTATCTGAGTCGTTCTCACGTGTCTTTGTGTTCGACATCCGGACTTTCATTAGACTGTGATGCTACGCGACCGGTACACTTTCCGTTTGTGTCAAGCTTAGTTAGGATTTTTGTAAGACTTAGTGTTGAATTGCGAGAATTAGATATTAATATTTATATATAGCTTTTCGCACATCAATTTTTTGGCGCCGTTGGCGGGGACACGGTCTGAGGTGATTAGAGAACAACCCGAGTTTGGGGACTTACCTGTTTCTTTTTTTAACTTGCTTACTTGTTTTTATTTGTTTTTAGTTTAATTTTAGCCTAGTTAATTTTAGTTTTTTCTTTTTAGTCGTATGCGTCATACCCGCTCATAAGGACCGCCGAAGCTTGAAACGTTTGACGATACCGAGAAAGTCCGGCCCGAGAGAGAGAGTTTTGTTTCACCGTCAGGTTCTGATTCTTCTTCTTCTGTTTCTTCCGCATCTACTAGGGATAGGAACATGGGTGACCAACCGCCTAGGAGAGTAGTAGCTGACTATGGTAGGCCGACAACGAATCCTCATTCTAGCATTACCTTACCAGACGGTGCCGTCACTAGTAACTGGTCCATTCCTGCCCACGTCATGCAACTCATCAAAACCGCACTCAAATTCCAAGGGATAAAGAGCGAAGATCCTTCAAACCACATCGACATGTTTGTTCAAATCTGCGAAACTTTCAATATCGGTAACATGAATGATGAAGCCATCTATCTCCGTCTCTTTCCTTTCTCACTCACTGGAAAAGCTTATAAATGGCTTAAGTCATTGCCTTCTGGATCTATCACCACTTGGGCAGACCTTCAAGAGAAATTCAAGACCAAATTATTTCCGCCATCTAAATCCGCTCGACTCCGTGAGGAGATTTGTTTCTTCTGCATGAGGTCCGACGAGTCTTTCGGGGAAGTTTGGGAAAGATTCAAGGACCTCTTTCTTAGTTGTCCTCACCACGGTTTAGCCAAGTGGATGCTCATCAAGAAATTCTACAATGGAGCCACACAGCGCGTTAGAGAGATGTTGAACCAGACTGCTAACGGGAACCTCCTTAAGAACAAAGATCTCGATGAGTGCGTCGTCCTTTCTGATGATCTAGCAGCGAGCTACGAGGGGCATGGGGGCAGAAATTCTTCCACGTCATCGAGAGGAGTACTTTAGGTTGATTCGAACACTAGCATGCAGGCGCAGATTGATGCTTTAAACAAACTCGTTAGAGATCTTAACGTTAAGAGCGTCGCGAAGTGTGAGGTTTTCTGAGGGGGTCACGACACCATTGACTGTCCTGTTAAGCCGAGTAGTAATCAGGAGGAGGTTTACTTCATCAACAACCCCTTGAGATATCAAAACCCTGCCTTCGGCGGGAACACTGGCTGGAGAAATCAGAATAACTATCGAGGGGGACAAGCCAGTGGCTACCAAGCCCAATACCAAAACCAGTGTCGAGAGAATCTATTCGGGCAAGGGAGTTCAGGTCAGGAAAGTTCGGAACAAGTGGAGAAAGAGGAGAAGAAAGCCTCACTAGAGGAGATGATGGATGAGCTGCTGAAGCGAGACGAGAGAAACCGAGTGACAAATGAAGTGAAATTTGCGGAACACGATGCTATGCTGAAGAACCAAGCCACGTCTCTAGCTAATCTTGAGCGTCACATCGAAGATATTGCCAGCCAGTTATCCGAGTGAGCACCAGGTTCACTACTGAGTAAGAAAAATCAGAGAGGGTTCGCCAAAGCAGTGACTACTAGGAGCGGTGCAAGAAGAGTGTAGGTTCCCTGGACGTATCACACGAGATATCGCGGTCTACTCAGGTGCGGAATCCCTCCGTAGATCGTTACGAGTGTAGAAAGCAAATCAAACAAACACGATACGATAAACGAACACGTTATATTGATAACCGAACACGTGATATGATATCACTATTACAGACTCTCGTCGACTCGATCGACTCAAACAACTTACTGATTAACTGAACTCACGAACTACTAACTGATTGATTAACCTAAACCAAGCCGTAACATCTAATATAAATACACGACAACTTCGCCTGATATGTTCAGGCGAAGTTGTCCATAACTTCGCTTGTTCAACAAGTTCGCCTAGGCGAACTTGTTAACAACTTCGCTTTACACAAAAACATAAATAACATTACAGACTCGATTACAGACACTAGACTATGAACTACTGACATTCATGCACCAACAAAGAGAAAGAGAGGCTGATCCTTCGAGAGTTGCCACACATGCGGTCGACGAAGAGGAGCAGGTGGACGAGGAGATCCAGATGGAGCCTCCTCCAGACGAGGCACACCAGCAGACTATTCCGGCGAGTATGAAGCTGGCTGATAAACCTTCTTCATCATCATCTAACCCACTTCTCAGAGTCTACAATCCCAAATTGCCTGATCCTGGGAGACTCCGATCAGACAGAGATGATGAGAAAAACTCCAAGTTCCTCGAACTTCTCAATCAGCTTCACCTGGAAATTCATTTCTTTGAGGCGCTTACTCAGATGCCCAAATATGCCAAATTCCTCAAGGACATTCTTTCCAATAAGGAGAAGCTAGCTGAAGTCTCCTCTATTCCGTTGAGTGTTGGGTGTTATGCTGTGTTGCAGAGCAAGTTGCCTGAAAAGATGGCCGATTCTGGGAGTTTCACCATTCCCTGCATCTTAGGCGACAATACGGTTCGACATGCTTTGTGTAAGGCCAATTTTAGTGGCTTGCGATATCAAATGAGGAAACCCGTTATATATTTATGGTCAAGTGTGTTAGATTCTGTCAAGGTGGTTTTGTGATTAAACTGATCACTTGCTGTTGAGTAGTTGAAGATTGAACCTTATCTTACTAGCCGAATGGTTGAGATGATCGATTAGGCACCGGGATGCAGGTCAAAGATCTCGATCGATATAGTTCGGGGCAAGCGAAGTTAGTTCATAACTTCTAATCGTGACTTTCATATGAATAACTTCCATTCTGTTGAGTTGGCGAAGTTAGTAATACAACGAAGTTGTCCCTGGTGAAGTTATTGATATTGTTAAGTTAGGGGCAAGTGAAGTTAGGGGCAAGCGAAGTTGGCATGTAGCGAAGTTCTAATAACTTCGCTGTTCACTATTCACAGAATAATTTATTTGGATTCTAGGTCTCGTTTCGTTTAAGTATGCATTCGATAAATATTACTGAACTGGTAAAGATGGAAGTTGAAGCTGGTTCAGCAACTAAAGCTCCAAAACTACTTAAATGAACTGATTTCGTTGCATGGAAAGATAGGTTTGAACAGTATGTGAAATATCAAGATGCAAAAATGTGGGTCTGCATTCAAGATGGGTACATTCCAACGACTACTGAGTTCGAAGGTCGTGAGCAACTTAAAAAATACAATAAGTTGGCGGATGATGAAAAGAAAATGTACGAAGCAGAACGTAAAGCACTAGCAGCCATAACAATGGCACTACCTCAAGAGATTCTTCATACTTTCAAATAGTACAAGACTGCTAGAGAATTGTGGGAATCACTAGAGAACCGCTATGAAGGAAACTTTGAATTCGAAATTCAAAGTCAAAACTGTTGAAAACTCAATTCTCAGTGTTCAAGTACCTTAAGAATGAATCACTTGATGACATAATCAAAAGATACTATCACCTAATGACAGAGTTGAACAACTACACCATAAAATACACAGAGGCAGAAATTGTAGAAAAACTACTGGATGCTCTACCACCCAAATGGGAAATATACACAGTCTTGATAAGAGATGATAAAAATTTTGAAACTTTTGAGTTGGAAACGGTGGTCAGTAAGTTACGTAATTATGAGCTAAATATGATAAGGAAAGAGACTCCTACTGTTTAGGTTCAGGATCCGGGAATGTATGGTGCAAAAGGGTCTCCAAACTCAAGCTCTAAATCAGAATCGACTGCGTATTACTCAGGAGGTGAACCAAATTCTACTCAAGATGGTCATGTAGTGATGAATATGGATGGAGATATATGCTTTGTAGCGGGTGGAAGTAGTTCGTCAAAACCTCAATCCTCAGCTGGTAGCTCCTCAGCCAGTGCTTCTAGCAAGAATTACAAACAGATGCCTATGAGTGTGAAATCAGCTGAACAACAATCTGCTCTTTATGCCTCTTTCATTGCCTCTTATGAAAATTACATCAAAGGAAAGATAGTCAACCCTGCAACCTTGGATGAGGACTATGATCAGATAGATGCCGATGATATGGAAGAAATGGATCTGTAGTGGCAAATGGCTATAATTGTAAGAAGGGTGAAGAGGTTTATGAGGAAAACTGGTAGAAAGTTCGTTGGAGAGAGACCGGGGTTCGACAAGTCAAAGGTTCGCTGCTGTTAACCATGATAATCAGGGGATGGAAGAGAAACCAAATTACTTTTTGTATATATTGGATTGTCTTACAAGCCTATGTACATCCTTTTATTTAACCTATACAAAAACTATAAAAGGAAAATACAATCAATGGCATTAAAAAGAATGGCTGGCAATTAGCTAAGACAAGTAAATAAGGCTTGAAACAAGTAGTCTTGATTTGCAAGGTCAATGGTCTATTTTGGGAAATGATGGTGACTGATCCCAATATTTTTAATCAATATTTCAACATTCCCCCTCAAGTTGAGTAGTGGGATTTCCGATACTCAACTTGCCAAGACATTGATTAAAAACTTTTCCATTGACCGCCTTTGTTAATATATCTGCGAGTTGATCTTCTGAGCGGACAAATGGAAGTTCAATTATCCTTTTTTCAAGTTTTTCTTTGATGAAGTGTCGGTCTACCTCAACATGTTTTGTGCGATCATGTTGGACTGGATTCTCTGTGATTTGAATAGCTGCCTCGTTATCGCACATAATTTTGCTAGATTGGGTTGGAGGATACCCGATCTCTCTCAAGAGTTTTCGTATCCATAGTATCTCTGCTAGGCCGCGTGCTACTCCACGAAATTCCGCTTCAGCACTTGAAAGAGCCACCACCTTTTGTTTATTGCTTCCCCATGTAACAAGATTCCCTCCAACAAGGGTAAAGTAACCAGATGTTGATCTCCGATTCCCTTTATCCCCCGACCAGTCCACATCGGTATACACTTGAGTTTCTAGGTGCCCATTTGTCTTGAACAGAACTCCATGACCAGGTGTCCCTTTGAGTTATCTGATTATTCTCCACACAGCTTCGATATGGGTAACTTGAGGTTGATGCATGAATTGGCTCACAACTCCCACCGCGTACGCAATGTCAGGCCGGGTGTGTGAGAGATAGATTAATTTCCCTACTATTCCTTGATATTTTCGCTTGTCGGCCAGCTTAGCATTTTCCTCCATATAGAGCTTTTGGTTCACCATCATAGGAGTATCAACGGGTTTGCAATCAATCATCCTTTTTTATGCTAGCAGGTCAAGGACGTATTTCTTTTGGCTGATAAAAATCCCCTGTCTGGACCTTAGGACTTCGATCCTAAGGAAGTATTTAAGTCTTCCTAGATCCTTCATTTCGAATTCTTTGAATAAGTTTACCTTTAACCTTGTCATCTCTTCCTCATCATTACCTGTGATTATCATATCATCAACATAAATCATTAAGCATGTTACGAGTCCATTCCTCCATTTAAGGAACAAAGTATGATCTGAGTTACTCTGTTTGAAGCCATATTTTTTCATGGCTAAAGTAAACCTGCCAAACCAGGCACGAGGAGACTGTTTTAATCCATATAGGGATTTCTTCAAGCGACACACTTCTCTAGGATTGGAATTTTCCATAAATCCAGGAGGGGCTTCCATATAGACTTCTTATTTAAGCTCTCCATGTAAGAATGCATTTTTTTACGTCAAACTGAAGTAGAGGCCAACCCTTATTTGGATGGCTAGGCTATTGTTATCTTCTTCTAACATTGCTTCTGGTTCTGGTAAATGATGAGCACAAAGGATTTTGGATCATAAACACTGCTCTAATACCATGTTAACCATGATAATTAGGGGAATGGAAGAGAAACTGAATTACTTTTTGTATATATTGGATTATCTTACAAGCCTACGTACATCCTTCTATATAACCTATACAAAAACTATAAAAGGAATATACAATAAAAGGCATTAAAAAGAATGGCTGGCAATTAGCTAAGACCAGTAAATAAGGCTTGAAACAAGGAGTCTTGATTTGCAAGGTCAATGGTCTATTTTGGGAAATGATGGTGACTGATCCCAATATTTTTAATCAATATTTCAACAGCTGCTACAACTGTCAACAAAATGGACACTTTTCTAGAGAATGTACAAATGAAAGAGTCTAACGAAGTCAGAACAGGCCTACTCAACAGAATGGAAGTGGAAATGAAATCAAGGCTATGGTGTCTTAACAGAACGGTGGGTATAACTGGAATATACAAGTTGAGGAGGTAATTGAACAAGCAAATCTGGTAAACATCGAGACTGGAAGATGTGACAGAGAGTCAGTGGAAAATCAAGCATACAAGGCAGAAGTGAACAATCAACTCTCTGAGGTATGTTCTGAATCTCATTGTGAACAATGTGAAAAACTGTCTGATCAATTGAAAGCTTTAACCGATCAGTTTGTTAGTTTGGATATCGAATTAAAAAAATTAAAAGAGGAACATCATTATTCTAAAACTAAAGAAAATAGATATTCGGTAAATAAAAGCTAGTGAAAACGACATCAGAAGCCTTAAGGCCACTCTAGCTGAAAAAAACAAGTAATTGATCTTAGCTATGAAGTTGTAGAAGAAAAGACCAAACTGATAGCTGAAAAGGATAAACAGATAGCTGATTACCAAGTAAAAGTGGTGGAATTGAATAGGAAAATTAAGCAATTTAGAAGTTCTTTTGTGGTTCTTGATCACATACTAAGTGTTTAACGTTCCCCAAGCAACAAAGGGGGAATTGGATACACTGAAGTTCCACCACCTTTCAACAATAATTATACTTATAATCATGTTAATCAGCCATCCGTTTGTGTTGAAACTGGTCAGACAGTACCAATTAAGGTTCTTTCGAACAACACCGATGTTGATATGAACAAGACTGTCCCGACAAGCTCTAATGTCACAAGTCCTGTTTCATCAAACTCGGACAGAACCTATGAATCCGTTGAGATGAAGGATGAAGTTGTGTTACTCAAACGGGGGGAGGATTACGAGTTTGACAAAAAGAAATCTTCCTTAAACCCGTTTGTTCCCCCATATGTGAGACAAATTGATAGTAACACAACCTCATCGTCTACAGCAACTTTCCATACGAACGTTCAAAGGAACACAAATAATTCGAACAAGAGTTGTTTTAGATGAAACAGGATAGGGCACTTTGTCAATGACTGTCATCTGAAACGGAGAAAATCTAGAAATATGAGGCCAACTAAAACTGAGAATAAAACGAACTCTAAATCTGATGCTGGTAAGAATACTAACACCTCCAACTTCAATCGTTGGACTAATCCAAGATTTCAAAGAAACCTGTCTCGTTTTTTCCCAGTTAACCACAGAACGGGTAATTATGAATTCATTAATGCTAGAAACTCAAGGATGTTTGGATGGCCTCATAGCTAGTCATCTAGAAATTTTCCTTTCAGATCAAATGGAAACTTTCCTCAAAAGAACTTTGGGCAACCAAGTTGTTGCATGCCGGTTAACAGGTTTGACCAACCCATGACCAGAAGGTCTTGGGTCCCCCGCTTCTAATTCATCTCTTTAATTGTGCAGGAGCAGTCGAGCAGGACTGTAAACAACATGTGGGCTGTAGACAGTGGCTGTTCCCAGGATATGACTGGTAACAAGAAATTGTTACATGATTGGAAGACTGTTCAAGGAGGAAGGGTTAGTTTTGCTGGAGAAAGTGGAGGGAGAATTACTGGTATTGGTACTGTTGCTAATGGGAGAATCAAGTTGGAGAAAGTTAATTTTGTAGAAGAGTTAAAGCACAATCTTTTGAGTGTCTCTCAGATCTGTGACAAAGAATATACTGTGCATTTTACAAAAGATGAGGCACTCGTGCTTTATCCTGGTTTCAAGATTCCTGAAACCTGGGTTGTGATGAAAGCTCCAAGAGAAAAGAACACATATGTAATGGACATGCGGTCAACCGAGATAGCGATGGAAGAGTCATGTCTACTGTCAAAAGCAACAGAGTCTGAGTCAGAATTGTGGCACCGAAGAATGGGCCATATTCATCTTCGTAAGATGAACTACATTGTCAAGAATGGGCTGGTACTTGGGGTTCCCTTAAAGAAATTCAACTTTGAAGACCAATGTTTGTCATGCAAGAAGGGAAAGCAGCACAAGAAACCACATCACTCCAAGAGGGTTAACTCAATTGTCACCACTTTGGACCTGCTCCACATGGACCTTTTTGGTCCCATAAATGTCAAAAGTCTAGGAGGAACATCATATTGCTTGGTGGTGACTGATGATTACTCGCGTTACTCATGGGTTTATTTTCTGAAGGCAAAAGATGAAACAGTTCAGTTGGTAATTAACTTGATTACCAAGGTGGAAAATATTGTTGGGAGGAAGGTAAAGTTCATCAGAAGTGATAATGGCACGGAGTTCAAGAACTACCAAATGGAGATGTTTTGTTTGCAGAAAGGCATTGAACATTAGTTTAGTGCACCATATACTCCGCAACAAAATGGTGTAGCTGAAAGGAAGAATAGAACTCTAATCGAAGGCGCCAGAACTATGCTGGCAGACGCTAAACTTCCTGTAGTGTTCTGGGTCGAGGCTGTTGCCACGGCCTATTATATCCTTAATCGTGTTTTAACTGTTAAAAGATTAAATAAAACTTGTTATGAACTTATGCATGGTAGAAAGCCAAATCTGAAAGGTCTTGAACCTTTTGGGTCCCCATGTTCAATATTAAAGACTAACTCAAAATTTGGTGAGAAAGCTGACGAAGGTATTTTGGTCGGCTACGTAGTTGGGACACCCAACAGAAGAGTCTTTAATTTGTCGAACAATAAGGTCGAGGTGGTTTGTAACAATGACATTACTAGTTACAAATCACCAAAGCCTAGCATGGGACCAGCAGAGGCATTCGACTATGATAAACTATTTAAATCTCTTAATATACCTTACTTGGATTTTGCAGACATAGATGAGAGAATGGCCACTCATATGCTATTCGATGAAGAAGAGGCCATTGTGCATCATCCCCAGTGTAATGAAAACCAACCTACCACGTCAAGTGCGGTTGAAACTCCAGCTGTCTCGAGCGACGATGACTTTTTCAATCCATTTCACACTCAACACAACTCAGATGAACTCTCTTCAAATCTTGAAAATGATCTAGAAGTTGGTCCCTTTCAAACTACTAGAATCCACAAGAATCATCCTTTGGAGAATGTGATCAGTAATCCTTCTGATGATGTGCGTACCATAAGAAGTTTGGAGGAAAACACATTTGTGTATGCAAGAATTAAAGACACTGGTATTATGAATGAATGCTTATATGCCTGTTTCATCAGTCAGATTGAACCAAAGAACTGTCAAATGGCACTGAAGGATAGCTCGTGGGTAGAAGCCATGCAGGAAGAACTGGCTCAGTTTGACAAAATGGAAGTATGGCGTTTAGTTGAAAAACCACGAGATGTGAATGCAATCGGTACGAAGTGGGTATTCAAATGCAAAAGAGATGAGAAAGGGGTTATCATTCGTAACAAGCCAAGATTAGTTGTCAAAGGGTTTAACCAACAAGAAGGAATTGACTATAATGAAGTGTTTTCTCCTATGGCAAGATTGGAGGCAATTCGACTGTTCCTGGACTTTGCTGCACACAAAGAGATGAAAGTGTTTCAGTTGGATGTTAAAAGTGCGTTTCTAAATGGAAAAGTCGATGAAGTGGTATATGTCGAGCAACCTACGGGTTTCCCTGACCCAGACTTTCCTGACCATGTGTACAAGTTCAGCAAAGCATTATATGGCCTTCATCAGGCCCCACGATCTTGGTACGCAACTTTGTCAGATTACTTGCTGGAAAATGGGTTTGAGAGAGGAAAGATCGATAGTACTTTGTTTGTGAAGAGTAACGGGAGTGATTTTCTTCTCGTCCAGGTCTATGTGAACGACATCATCTTTGCTGCCTTAGAAAAATCTATGTGTCAGGAGTTTGAAGCAGTCATGAAGAAAAGGTTTGAAATGAGCGCCATGGGTGAATTAACTTTCTTTTTGGGCTTACAGGTAGATCATAGGAAGAATGGTATGTTCATTCATCAAACTAAATATGTTCACAATGTGCTTAAGCGTTTTAAGATGGACGGTAGTACCCCATTTGATACTCCAATTTGTGTCAACCACAAATTGGGTGCTGATTCCGAAAGTGATGAAGATGTGGATCCCACTCAGTATTGAGCAATTATAGGTTCTTTAATGTATTTAACTGCTTCTAGACCTGATATTATGTTTGCAGTTTGTCTTTGTGCTCGTTTTCAGGCCAACCCCAAGGAATCACACATGAAGGGAGTGAAGAAGATTTTGCGGTATATTAAAGGCAAACCTAAGTTGGGTCTCTGGTACCCAAAAGGAGGAGAACTGGATCTGGTAGCATACACCGACTCTGACTATGGAGGATGCAATCAGAACAGGAAGTCAACTATCGGTGGCTGTCAGTTTCTTGGAGGAAGATTGGTGTCATGGCAGTGCAAGAAGCAGACCTCTGTAGCCATATCCACCTACGAAGCAGAATACATGGTTGCATCGAACTGCTGCTCCCAGGTTCTATGGATACAACAACAAATGCACGATTATGGTTTGAATTTCACTAAAACTCCTATTTGCATTGATAACACTGCCGCAATCTCAGTAACTAACAATCCCGTTAAACATAGTAAAACTAAACATATTGACATTCGTCATCATTTCATATGGGATTGTGCTGAGAAGAAATTAATCGTGCTTGAAAAGGTTGATTCACTGGATAATTTTGCCGATCCTTTTACAAAAGCGTTTGACCGATCGCGTTTTCAAAACCTTGTTGAGCTTAATGGGATGATCAATTCCGAGTAACCTTGTTTTCTTTGTGTTTTTATTTAAAAAAAACATCACTATCGCTGAAAATTATGTCGGTAGCTTAAGTTTGAAGGACATATTCCTAAATATGTTTGGTCCTTGCATCTACTTAGACTATAAGGATAGCCATTAACCTAATAACTAAAAGCAACCGGGGCGGTTTATGATGAGTTTTTATTCCTTCGCTGAAAATTATGTCGATTATACTTAGTCGGAGGGACACATATTCGTATGTGGTTGGTCCTGTTGATCCACTGGATTTTCAGGATAGCCGTTTACCTAAAGACTTCGAATTGATCGGGGCGTCTGAATATAAATTTTTTTTATGGAAATGATATACTTTTTCAGTCTATAACTTCGCAAGAAGTTTCTAATTTGGTGTTAAAAGTGAAAATTGACCCAACCTTGGAAAGTGATAGATAAACTGATTTTGTGTGCCTAACCAGTGAAGTTATTAAGCCTAAAAGACTCTAGAACAGTCATTGTATGTTATGGTAGCTTTCTATGGTGCGTAAAAGTAGAAGTGATACAAACTAAACTACTCGGTTTACTGTGGAGAGTCATTTTGAAATGTGCATGTCTCCACATATATCTCTCCGAATGATAGGCAGAAAAGTGATTACCCAGTCATACACGAGCCCGTGAGTGTCTTGATCCCCGCAAAGACTGTGTTATTTTTTTGCAGGGATCCAGATTCGGGACTTGCAGTTGTCTGTTATGTCATAAAAAAACGTTATTATTGTTATGTCTTACGAAGATTATCTGTTCACAAATATCAAGGATGAGGCATCGACTGAGTATAGTGAAAGCATATTCAAAGTTTTGGAAAGATGGCTCTTGAATATTGATCGATCAGACATTACGGGTTGAAGTCAAATCGGGATGATCTGGAGAAAGCCAAATACGCCTTGAGAATAGATAGGAGGCATCACAATTTATCAAGTGATGTACCCATCTAAATTTTGAGCTTAATTGAACATAATCTGTATCACAGAAGCAATGAAAACCATACTAAGTTGTATACCTGCATACAACCTGTTTCTCTATGTCATAATAACGCTGAACATGAATCTGTATGATAGCCTCTTAATCAGTATGGTTCCAGTTCGGATCTTTTCTAAAACATGCTGGGTTTCTACAAGACTGAAATTTGATCCCGTCTTTTTATTTAACTTTTGTTATGTAGTTTGTCTTATGGTTTTCCTCATTAAAATATTGGTTACTCGTTTTTGATCCATTGAAAATTTTTCTCTCCACTGTGGCGAACTTAAGCTCCAAGCGAACTTAATTAAAGGGCGAAGTTATCTTAACTTCGCCACTGGGTTTTTCCAAACACTATAAAAGGCGAACACATGGTCAAATTCGGTCAAACCTTTTTCATCTTAAACCCTCGACGAACTTACCCTTTGATTCAAACTTCTTATTATCAGTTTCTCGTCTGCAATTAAGGTTTGTCGGCCTCTGTTGCGTCATAATTCATATATTTTGTTTGTTAATCTGTTCCACAATGTCTGTTTTTAATCCGTCTTATTAACAAACCCTATTGACACTATTTCTGATCGGTTTAAGATTGTTTTGAGGATAAATGGCTGTTCGGAACCTTAATCGCACTATCCTATACATGCAGTCAATCTCTAATTGTCCATATTTTTACCTAACAGGGTCTGGGATTAAGCCGTTTAAGCAGTGAAGTTAGGTCTGGCGAAGTTAATTCTAACTTCGCCTATATGATAACTTCGCTGCATTGTCAACTGTCTTCTATTCTATCTTCGCTACTTCGCTTTTGTGTTAAGGCTGTGATTCCCCTATTATATGTTACCTGCATATTTTGCTGGGTTGCATCCAAGCGAAGTTCTATCCCAAGCAAAGATACCAACTTCGCCAAAGCCGCAACTTCGCCCCAGTTATTTTAGCGAAGTTATAAGCTGTATGCACCAGTTATCTAACTTAGCTCATTTGTTTGTTCAGGTATGGCTGCTTTGGCTGGTGCTGGTGGTACAGGTGTTGATGAAGGCGGAGGTGATAAGAGACAGTTCTTTCCAGGTCACAATATGTACGTTACTTTGTATCCGGATAGTCATGGAGCTGAGGATTTTCGTGAGATCATCTCGTTTCTCATTCGTTCACGTATTTTTCATGCTATTACAACTACTCTACCGATATCTCTTCCAAAAATTGAAGACTTCTAGAGATCGGTGGAATATGACTGTCGTGTTGAACTTCCAGTTATGCGTGCTACAATGAACAATCAAGTGGTGCAGTTCTCAGCCAATCAGATCAGGGAAGCTTTACAGTTTGGGGTTGAAACCACTGAGGATCCTACTGAGTTTTCAGCTACTTTCAGAAACAGAGCCTTTCTTCGTTTGGTGAATTCAGGTCCGTTGGAAGATTCACAAAGACGAAAGGGGTTTCTGTTAGATCAGTGGCGTTTCTTGATGCACGTGATGATTGTGTGCATGTCTGGTCGCAAGGTTGGATATGTTGGTATGGGTGCGATGATGCAATCTGCCATGACTGCATTGACTTACAACAAGCCTTATAGTTTCAGTCAGATGGTATTTTATGAGATTGATCGTCAGCGACGAGCAGTGGCACGGGAACGGTTCTTGATGTACCCAAGATTCTTACAGATGATTCTCAATCATGTTGCTCCCAATCTGCCTCAACGTCGCCCTATCTCCTATGTGGAAAGCATTAACAAGAGAATTTTTGCACAATGTAGGTCATCTAGTGCACGAAGAAAGCCTGACCTTCGTCCGAGGCACACGACCTTATTTGGGTATCTTGTGAACCCTGCTTACGTTGCACCACCAGAAGATGAGTTCAATGATCTGGCTCCACAACAAGTTGATATTCCTCAACCACCACCAGTTGTTCAAGAAATTCCTAATGTTGACCATGTTGCAGCTCCCGTAGAACAAGTTGACCTGAGGTTGCCTTTGGAGGGCAAGGTTTCTTTGATATGGAAAGAGTTGATCCTGCTGCTGAAGTTCAAGCCTTAGTGGTTGAAGTTTCTGGTGTGCATGTTTCTGTGGTTGGTCCATCTGTGGGTCCGTCTATTGCTTCCGTGGAGGATTCAGAGGAAATTGTAGGTTCCCAGCCGGATCTACACGGAAATATCTCGTTCTACGTAGGTGCGGAATCCCTACGTAAGACGATACGAGTGTAGAATCGATATACGTTAAACACAAGCAAACACACGTTACAATAAACAAAGAACACGTTGTATTGCAACTAATAACACGTGATTCACCGATCACAATTACACGTACTGAATCGTTCATTACAAAACAAGCCGCAGCTAAGCTTTTATGGTTATCGACAACTTCGCCTAACATGTTAGGCGAAGTTGTTGATAACTTCGCCTGTTCCACAAGTTCGCTTATAAGAGGCGAACTTGTGAAACAAGTTAACAAAACATTAATACAAATCCAACTAACACAATTACAGACACTAGATACTGAACTACTGACATCATGTACCAACAGACTCCCCCTTGGCAGTAGCTTCATATCTCTATCTTCAAACACGTGTCTCGTAATCCCAAAAATCTTGTATCTTCCATCTTCAAGCATGAACGCCTTCTCGTACGTAAACTGAAACTACTCTTTGATATTTCTTTTCTTCTTCTTTCCAGGCAGGAATATAAAATATCTTTTTCTCATTTAGCACCTGCAGATCAGCTTGAGACAAATTCACTAAGTGCATTGGATCATACATTCTCATCAGCTCCTGTTCATCTTCATCCTCCATTACTGCTTCAGCCGTCTCACTATCAACGTACCACCATTTCAGATCCTTGAGCACATCCTTGGGCATTTGTTTCATCGGCACTTCTTTTAGACACCGGATCGGCTTATACTTCATTATCATCCAAGGCTTGCCATCTGCTCTTATTCCTCTGTCTTTGTCTTCAACGAGCTTTCCTTTCTGCGGTTTCAACAGCTCGAACTTTTTCTCCTTTATGCTTTCCTTCCAGACTTTCTTCCCAATGATCCTAGCCATGTTATCATCACTCCTGTTTATCAACCCCAACCTGGCTAAGTCCTTCACCTCACACTCAGGCAACGTATTCAACGACCTCAACAATCTCTTGAAATACTGAACCCCATCATACCGTTTAATCACAAAAAGCCTCAACCGCTCATCATATAACCAACAAATAATCCCCTTTTTCGATTCAGCATAACCCTTGATGTTGTAACTTTTCTTGAACATAGTAGGGACCGCCGGTTTCTTAGTCTTTACGAACCACTGAGCGTAGCCTTCTTTCCATCTTGGCTGCTCTTCCCATTCTGTCTCATCACATCCCGTATCTTGACCCAAATCTGACTTTTCAACTTCTGAAATTTCATGTTCAACGTTCTCCTCCACAATCTCTCCCTCTTCGACTTCACTATCAATCACGATCTCAGCCCCTATCTTCTCAATCTCTTCCAACGGTAACACATCCTCATCACCTATAACATCATCATCCAACACCTCCTCAGCCTCCACAACCACCACGTCATCACCCCTTGAACCGCCAGCTGCACTCGTTGACTCCCCCTGAGATGTGGAAGTCCCAAGAGCTTGTTCAGTTCTTGGCAACTCTCCACCTGCATCTTTCGATGTATTGGGATCATCGTCTCGATCGTTTCTCTTCTTCGTCCTCAGTTCGTCACCCTTACAGCTCGTCTCCCCCTGAGATGCCAAGAACTGTTTCAAGGCATCAAATATTTTACCATGCTCGATCAGGAGGGACGACTGAATTTGATTCTCCGCAACGAGGCGCTGAATAGCATGAGTCTGGATTAGATTTACTCTTGATTGTTCTGCCACGACCCTTTCAAGCGCTGCTATTCTTTCCGAGTCGGATAAGGTTGCATCGAAATCAAACCTCATATGTAATATGTCTTGAGCGTACGGAGGAGGGATTCCTAATGTAACCGGCACCTCAGAAACAGGTGGAAACGTAACCGCAGGTGGTATCGTAACCGACAACCCTGCAGTGGCAACAACTGTCGACTCAACAAACCTTGCTACGACCTCCGATGGAGTAAGAGATGGAGGTGGCAAGGACACAATCTCCGGAGCCGAGAGCTGGAATGTAGTGGGTGGGATGCCGAAGGAAGATGAGGTAGTCACCACGGGAACATCCGTGGCGCTTGACCCTGTAACTGGCAGTGATGAAGGGACCATAGTCATACCAGACAGTGCGGGTGGAGTAAAACAAACCACCCTTGAGCTCTCACCAGCTCCCGAACCTGCACCTGCCCTTTCCCTTCTCGATCTTCGAACCAACCGATGTAAATCTTCTTCAAAATCCGAATCACTGTCATCGGTGTCTCTCTTTCTTTTCCCATGAATTCTTTCTTGAGAGATCAAAATCTGTCTGGCCTCAGCCACATCATCATTCGAAGAATCAGAATCAGCCTCCGTCGTAGCTGCCATAGCCACATCCACACTAGTAACCCGTGCAACCGAGACTTGTACATCTTCCTCAGGATCAACACGCTCCATATCAAAAAACCCTTGACCGCCAAACGCAGCTTCAAGGTCTACATTCTCCTCCGGTGCCACAACAGGAGCAGCAGGTAAAGTTTGTTGTACCTCAGGTGGTGGTCGAGGTGCTCCAGCCTGTTGTGGTGCTGGATCCCGAAACTCGTCCCCACGAGCTGCAACATACGCGGGATTGATCAAGTACCCAAACAATGGAGTATGTCGAGGACGGAGCTCAGGCTTACTTCTTGCACTTGATGATCTACACTGAGCGAAGATTCTCTTGCTTACACTCTCCACATATCTAATCGGGCGGCGCTGAGGTAACGTGGGAGCAACGTGATTCAAGATCATTTGAAGGAATCTTGGATACATCAAGAACCTCTCACGTGCCACCGCTCGTCTTTGACGGTCTATCTCGTAGAACACCATCTGACTAAAGCTATAACGCTTATTGTAAGTCAGTACTGTCATCGCCGACTGCATCGTTGCACCCATTCCATCTGTACCAGCCTTTCTCCCCGACATACACACGATCATCACTTGCATGAGAAAGCGCCATTGGTCCAGCAAGAACCCCTTGCGTCTCTGAGTATCCCCCAAAGGACCAGAATAGCCCATTCTCAGAAAAGCACCATCTCTGAATGGAGCCACGAAGTCGGTAGGGTCATTTCTCGTTTCATCCCCAAACTGCAAGGCCACCCTGATCTGCTCAGACGAGAACTGCACTACCTGATTGTTAACCGTTGCACGCATAACCGGGGGCTCGACTCGACAATCATATTCCACTGTCTGCCAGAAATCTTCTATGTTTGGCAAAGAGATAGGCAGTGTTGTAGTAATAGCGTGGAAGATACGCGAACGGATAAGAAACGTGATGATCTCGCGAAAATCATCAACACCGCTCGCATCCGGGTCCAAAGTTATGTACATGTTGTGCCCCGGGAAAAACTGCCGATTGTTATCTCTTCCTTCGTCACCACCTGCACCACCTGCTCCTGCAACAACTGCCATATCTGCAATACAAACGGTCTAAGTTAGAGAAATGTCGAGGCAGATCGTAACTTCGCTTATTACCATGAGCGAAGTTATGATTTATTCTGTATAGGCGAAGTTAGGGGTGGGGCGAAGTTGGTAATAACTTCGCCTTAACTTTAACTTCGCCTGATAAATGTTAATAAAAAAAAATTAAATGGGCCAGGCGAAGTTAATGATAACTTCGCCTAACCACAACTTCGCCTCATATACTGTTAAATAATTAAATATCAGGCGAAGTTAAACCTTAGGCGAAGTTAAGGATAACTTCGCCTAAACTGTAACTTCGCCTGAATCTGAAGCGGCAACAGTAAAGACGTCCAAACGAGGTGAATTTTATGAGTCTGATGATTGTGGACTCTACAAAACATGTTTTTGAGGAGATCACGACGATCAAGATGATTACGACCACGTGAAAATAAGTTTGAAAAGCGGGTGTTGAGGGTTTGAATGAACGGGGTCACTATCGGGTCGAAACGACCTTGATTAACGTCATTGTCATAGATTATAAGATATGACGACACTACACACCTTTATATCGGATTAAAACTGAGATAAAACAACGAGGTGTGAGTCGAGAATTAACTTCGCCGAGAGATTATTTGATAAGTTCACTGGTTTTTGAAAAAGTATAAAGGGTTTGACCAAGATTTTCTTTATATAGGGTCAAAGTTGCACAGGCGAAGTTGGGGCTAACTTCGCTTACCCCTTAACTTCGCCTGTTTTATTAACTTCGCTTGATAACAATGTTACATAACAGACCCTCATAATTAGGACGTTATGCCACTAACTTTTAAAACTTCCTTTAAAGAGTAAAATGTTACGATCAACTACCAAGTAACCAGTCATAAAACCATAAACCGACATAAGTAAAATAAAATTTAGAAATAAAGTACACGGGATCAAATTTTAGTCTCGACAGGGACTACCACGTTTTAGAAAAGATCCGAACAGGAATCATACTAATTAAGTGACTGTCACACAGATCCATGTTCAGCTGTATTATGACATAAAGAAACAGGTTGTAAGCAGGTAAACAAACTTAGTATGGTTTTCATCGCTTCTGTGATACGGATTAGGTTCAATTAAACTCAAAACTTAAATGGGCAACACATCAGAGAATGTGATGTCTCCTATCTATTCTCAAAGCGTATTTGGCTTTCCCCAAGTCACCCCGAGTTGACCTCGACCCGTAGTGTCTGATTAAGCTGTAAATACATCTCGATATTCATCTCATTCTCGGTCTTGCCTCTTGATTGATAAGTATAACATAATAGACTTCAGAAGGCTTATAATAATAATAATAATTTTTTTTAAAGATTTCCATAGTCGTAAACAGTAGACTACTGCAAGTCCCGAATCTGGATCACTGCAGTTTCTTGACACACTATCTTCTCGGGAATCAGAACACTCACGGGCTCGTGTATGACTGGGTAATCGCTTTTCTGCCTATCATTCGAAAAGATATATATGAAGACATGCACAACTCTTAATGAGTTTCCACTTAAAATCGAGGAGAGTTAGTTAGTATCACTTCTACTCTTACGCACCATAAAAGGCTACCATGACAGACAATGACTGTTCTAAAGTCTTTTAGGCCTAATAACTTCACTAGTTAAGTACACAGAATTAGTTTATCTATCACTTTCCAAGGTTGGATCAATTTTCTTTTAAACATAGTAAAGAAACTTCTTACGAAGTAGTAGACTTGAAAAATTATTTCATCTCCCTTAAAAGTATTTTAAATTCTATCGCCCCGCTCAAGTCAAAGTCTTCAGGTAAACGGCTATCCTGAAGATCCAATGGATCAGCCGGACCGACCACATACGAGTATGTGTCCTTCTAACTAAGTATGAACGACTAATTTTCAGCGAAAGAATAAAAACACATCATAAACCGCCCCGGTCACTTTCAGTCATCTGGTTAATGGTTATCCTCATACTCTACAGGTAGAAATGAGGACCAAACATATCCGAAGATATGTCCTTCAAACTGAAGCAACCGACATACTTCTAAGCGATAGTGACGTTTTTTTTTTAATTAAAAACGAGAAACACGGTTACTCGGGATTGATCATCCCATTTAGCTCAACAAGGTTTTGAAAACGATTTTTGTCAAACGCTTAAGTAAACAAATCAGCGAAATTATCTAACGAATCAACCTTTTCTAGCATTATTAATTTCTTCTCAGCACAATCCCGTATAAAATGATGACGTATGTCAATGTGTTTAGTTTTACTGTGCTTTACGTGATTGTTAGTTACTGAGATCGCTGCAGTGTTGTCAATGCAAATAGGAGTTTGAGTGAAATTAAGACTGTAATCGCGTAACTGCTGTTGTATCCAAAGAACTTGGGAGCAGCAGTTCGATGCTGCCATGTACTCTGCTTCACAGGTAGAGATGGCGACAGAGGTCTGCTTCTTGCACTGCCATGACACTAATCTGCCTCCAAGAAACTGACATCCACCTGTTGTCGACTTCCGATTCTGATTGCATCCTCCATAATCAGAATCCGTGTAGGCGACTAACTCCAAGTCTCCCCCTTTCGTGTACCACAACCCTAGCTTAGGCTTGCCTTTGAGATAACGCAATATCCTCTTCACACCTTTCATGTGAGATTCCTTTGGGTTTGCCTGAAAACGAGCACAAAGACAAACTGCAAACATAATATCAGGTCTAGATGCAGTTAAATACATTAAAGAACCTATTATTGCCGGATATTGGGTGGGGTCCACGTCTGAATCACTGTCTGAATCAGCACCCAATTTATGGTTGACGCAAACTGGAGTATCAAATGGAGTGCTGTCCTCCATCTTGAAGCGTTTGAGAACGTCTTGGACATATTTAGTCTTATGAATGAACATCCCATCTTTCTTCTGATCAACCTGCAATCCTAAAAAGAAAGTTAGTTCACCCATAGTACTCATTTCAAACCTCTTTTTCATGACGGCTTCAAACTCCTGACACATGGCGACTTTTGACGCAGCAAAGATGATGTCGTCCACGTAGACTTGAACCAGAAGAAGGTCTCTTCCTTTTCTCTTCACGAACAGTGTGCTATCGATCTTTCCCCTCTCAAACTCATTCTCAAGCAAGTAATCGGATAGAGTTGCATACCAGGCACGAGGGGCCTGATGTAGCCCATATAGCGCTTTACTTAGCTTGTACACGTGATCAGAAAAGTCTGGGTCAGGAAAACCCGGAGGCTGCTCAACGTACACAACCTCATCGACTTTACCGTTAAGAAATGCACTTTTCACGTCTAATTGGAACACCTTCATCTCCTTGTGTGCAGCAAATGCCAAAAACAGTCGAATCGCTTCCAATCTTGCCACGGGCGCAAACACTTCATTGTAGTCGATCCCCTCTTGCTGATTAAAACCTTTTACAACCAGCCTTGCCTTGTTCCTTATGATTATTCCTTTCTCATCTCTCTTACATTTGAAAACCCATTTGGTGCCAATCGTATGCACATTCTTCGGTTTTGCAACCAAATTCCATACCTCCATCTTCTTGAACTGGGCTAACTCTTCTTGCATGGCTTCGACCCACGAGCTGTCCTTGAGAGCCATTTGATAGTTCTTTGGTTCAATCTGGCTGATGAAGCAGGTGTAAAAGCATTCGTTAATAATGCCTGTATCTTTAATGCTTGTGTAAACACAAGTGCGCTCATTCAAGCTTCGTCTTGTTTGTACACCGTCGGACAGATCACCTATCACGTTCTCCAAAGGGTGATTTTTGTGAACACTCGTAGTCGGAACCGAACTGACTTGTAGATTGTCTTCCAGGTTCGAAGATAGTTCATCAATGGGTGATTGTTGTTGAGAGTGAAAAGGATTGAAGAATTCCTCTTCTGTAGAGGCAGCAGGGGTATCAACAGCATTTGACGAGGAAGGTTGACATTCATCGTACTGCGGTCGTTGCACAACACTTTCTTCCTCATCATAAAGAATCTTCGTAGCTTTTCTCTCATCAACTTCTGCACAATCCAAGTAAGGCAAATTAAAAGATTTAAAAAGCTTATCATAGTCGAAAGCCCCAGCGGGTCCCGTTCTTGGTTTTGGTGATTTGTAACTTGTGATGTCAGTGTTACACACCACCTCAACCTTGCTGGTCGATAGATTAAAGACTCATCTGTTGGGTGTCCCAACAACATATCCGACTAAAATACCTTTGTCGGCTATTTCACCAAATTTTGAGTTCGTCTTTAATATCGAACACGGGGACCCGAATGGTTCGAGACCATTCAAGTTAGGCTTTCTACCATGCATAAGTTCATAACATGTTTTATTCAATCTTTTAACAGTTAAAACTCGATTAAGGATATAACAGGCTGTTGCAACAGCTTCAGCCCAGAACACCACAGGAAGTTTAGAATCAGCCAGCATGGTTCTGGCTCCTTCAATTAGCGTTCTGTTCTTCCTCTCAGCCACCCCATTTTGTTGCGGAGTATACGGAGCGCTGTACTGGTGGTCTATCCCTTTCTGTAAGCAGAATATCTCCATCTGATAGTTTTTGAACTCTGTCCCATTGTCACTCCTGATGTATTTAACCTTTCTCCCCATAATATTCTCAACCTTGGTAATCAAGTTAATTACCAACTGAACCGTTTCATCCTTTGTCTTCAGGAAATATACCCAAGAATATCGAGAGAAATCATCAGTTATCACCAAGCAGTATGATGTTCCACCTAGGCTTTTTACATTCACGGGACCGAAGAGATCCATGTGAAGTAGGTCTAGGGTACCGACTATTGAATTAACCTTCTTGGTGTGATGAGATTTCCTGTGTTGCTTTCCCTTCTTGCACGATAGACATTGGTCTTCAAAGTTGAAATTTTTCAAGGAAACACCCAGCACCAGCCCATTCTTGACAATGTAGTTCATTTTTCGAAGATGTATATGCCCCATTCTTCGATGCCATAACTCGGACTCCGATTCAGTTGCTTTTGATAGAAGACATGATTCTTCTGTTGCCATCTCAGTCGACCTCATGTCCATAACATATGTATTCTTTTCCCTTGGAGCCTTCATTACTATCCATGCCTCTGGTATCTTGAAACCAGGATACAGTACAATCGCTTCATTTTTGGTAAAGTGCACAGTGTAATCTTTGTCACAGATCTGAGACACACTCAGCAAATTATGCTTCAGCTCTTCAACGAAATTCACCTTTTCTAGCTTCATTTTACCATTTGTCATCGTCCCCATTCCAGTAATGCTACCACCACTCTCTCCAGCAAAACTTACTCTACCTCCCTGAACAGGTTTCCATTCGTGTAACAAATTCTTGTTACCCGTCATGTGCCGGGAACAGCCGCTATCCACAACCCATAGATTGTTTGCAGCCCTGTTCAACTGTTCCTGCACGATTAAAGTAAAGGATTAAAATCTGGGGACCCAAGACCTATTGGTCTTGGGTCGATTAAATCTGTTAAAAGGCATCCCGTACTTTGGCTGTCCAAAGTTAGTATTAGAATGATTTCTGTAAGTCCTAAAAGGATACCTTCTTGTAGATTGACTATGAGGCCATCCAAACCTTCGTGAATTAAATTAATTATAACTAATGATTTGGTTGTTAACAGGGAAAAACTAAGATCGATTTCTTTAAAAACCTGGATTAGTCCAATATCTGAACTTTGATGAGTTTGCATTCTTACCATTATAGTAATTACTGTTAGCTCTATTCAATCAGGTGTCCTATTTGATTGCATCTGAAACAACTCCTGTGTTCAACTTTCGTCTCAACAGTTGTTTTAGATGTTGAGTTTGCATTACTGCCCGTTTGTCTAACATATGGTGGGACATACGGGTTTAGTGGAGAATTCTTTTCAGTTGGTTTATGTTCCTCTCCACGTTTTAGTAACACTGCCTCTTCTTTTGTCTCACTAGACTCAGATGTCTTGTCCGAATTTGATGAGACAGAACTAGGAACATAAATCTTAACATTCGAAACAGGCTTACTCGTTTTGCTTTTACTAACTTCTGGATCTTTAATCGTAACTTTAACAGGAACTGTCTGACCAATTTCAACATCAACAGATTTCAGATTACTAGGATCATAAGTATAGTTATGATTATAAGGTGGTGGAACTTCAGAATATCCAATTCCTCCCCTTTTAACTGGGGAACGTTGATCACTTACGAGGTGATCAAGTATTGCGGAGGAATTTCTAAATTGCTCAAGCTTTCTGTTTAGTTCCACCACTTTCACCTGGTAATCAGCTATCTGTTTATCCTTTTCAGCAATTAGTTTGGTTTTCTCTTCTAACACTTCATAGCTAAGATCAATTACTTGTATTTTTTCAGCCAGACTGGCTTTAAGACTTCTGATATCTTTCTCACTAGCTTTTATTTTTACCGTGTAACTGTTTTCTCTAGTTTTAGTGTAATAATGATCTTCTTTTACTGTTTTAAATTGAGCATCCAAACTAACAAACTGATCAGTTATTGTTTTCAATTGTTCAGACAGATTTTCACATTTCGTACAAGGGAGTTTAGAACTTACCTCAGAGAGCTGATCATTCACCTCTGCCATATAAGCTTGATCTTCTATTGTCTCTCTGTTTTTTCCTTCAGTTTCGATGTTAACCAAGTTGGCCTGTTCGAACACTTCCAAACTAACAAACTGATCAGTTATTGTTAACCAAGATTCCAATTGTATTCCCCGTTCTGTCTGGATATCATCGCCCTATTCTCGTTACTTCCCCCATTCGGTTGTGTTGGCCTATTCTGACTACGTTCTACTCGTTCATTTGTGCATTCTTTAGCAAAGTGTCCATTCTGTTGACAGTTATAACACCGAACCTTTGACTTATCAAACCCTGGTCTTTCGCCAACAAACTTTCTACCAGTTTTCTTCATAAACCTTTTGACTCTTCTTACTATCATCGCCATCTGCCACTGCAGATCCATCTCCTCCAAATCATCAGCATCGATCTGATCATAGTCTTCGTCTAAAGTTGCAGGGTCATCGATTTTACCTTTAATGTAATTTTCGTAAGAAGCAATGAAAGATGCATAGAGAGCAAACTGCTGTTCAGCAGATTTAACACTCATGGGCATCTGAGAGTAGTTTTTGTTCGGAACACTTGAGGAAAAACTACCCTTTGTTGCTTGAGGTTTAGAAGCATTTGTTCCACCAGCTACGAAACACACATCACCATCCATGTTGAGAGTTACATGAACATCATGAGTTGAGTTAGAGCTCGAGTCTCCCTTTGAGTAGTAAGCAGATGATTCTGACTTCGAACTTGAACTTGAATTAACTTTCGCACCATACATTCCCGGATCCTGAACCTGATCAGTTGATGTCTCTTTTCGAACCATGTTAAGTTCAAAAGTTCGTAGTTTATTGACTGCTGTTTCCAAGTCAATGTTGGCAAACTCTTTATCTTCTCTCATCAAGACAGTGTACATTTCCCATTTCGGTGGAAGAGCATCAAGAAGTTTTTCTACGATCTCCTCTTCTTTGTAAACAATGGAATAATTGTTGAGTTCGGTCATCAGGTGATAATATCTTGTGATGATATCATCAAGTGACTCATTCTTCAAATGTTTGAACACCGAGAATTTGGTTTTGAGTAGCTTAATCTTGGATGCACGTATCCCCACATTACCTTCATATCGGTTTTCAAGCGCTTCCCATAGCTCTCTGGCGGTTTTATATTTCCTGAAGGTGTGAAGAATCTCTTGTGGAAGAGCCATTGTTATCGCAGCATGAGCTTTGCTTTCAGCCTCATACATCTTCTTTTCTTCCTCTTCCATCTTGTTGTACTTCTTAATTTGTTCGCGATCCTCATACAAGGCCGTTGGTGGGATGTATCCATCTTGAATGCACACCCACATCTTAGCATCTTGATATTTAACATATTGTTCAAACCGATCCTTCCAAGCCACGAAATCGGTACCCTTTAGAATTTTTGGGGCCTTAGTTGCAGAGCCGGCCTCAACTTCCATTTTCACCACATCCGTAATGTTTATCGAAGTCATCGCTGAAAAAAAAATACGAACAAACACTCAAAGAAACCCAAAATTAATTAATTTTTTTTATTCTGAACAGTACTGTAGGCGAAGTTAATGATAACTTCGCTTAAGTCTTAACTTCGCTGGATTACACAACTTCGCTGAAATTCTTAACTTCGCTTCTTCTCAACTTCGCCTGATTAGGCGAAGTTGTAGATAACTTCGCTTAAGTTAAGAGAACTTGTGAGGTAGGCGAAGTTGTTAATAATTTCGCTTAAACTTATATCTTCGCCTAAACCCTACAAACAGTGGCGGCAACTTCGCCTGATGAACACAACGATTTTGCAGGTTTGATTTAGACGTATTGCGAGGTATGTGAAGGTGTAATGAGTTGTTTTAGATGGTGGGAGAAGGGTAGGACACGAAAACTCGGTATATTAACGTAAACTCGTCCCGCGAATAGTCGAACGGAACGATTTCTACACCCGTGTGATAATCCCGAACCACACAATCACGAGCAAATGCTCTGATACCAATTGTAGGTTCCCAGCCGGATCTACACGGAAATATCTCGTTCTACGTAGGTGCGGAATCCCTACGTAAGACGATACGAGTGTAGAATCGATATACGTTAAACACAAGCAAACACACGTTACAATAAACAAAGAACACGTTGTATTGCAAATAATAACACGTGATTCACCGATCACAATTACACGTACTGAATCGTTCATTACAAAACAAGCCGCAGCTAAGCTTTTATGGTTATCGACAACTTCGCCTAACATGTTAGGCGAAGTTGTTGATAACTTCGCCTGTTCCACAAGTTCGCTTATAAGAGGCAAACTTGTGAAACAAGTTAACAAAACATTAATACAAATCCAACTAACACAATTACAGACACTAGATACTGAACTACTGACATCATGTACCAACAAACTTTATCTGACTCGTCCACCGATGACACTGTGGAAGCACATCGAGTTCTAGCCCAAGAACGGATCCAAGGAAAATGAAAAAAGGATTCTGATGATAGTGAGTCTGATTATGAGGAGGAGTTATATGCCCTGGTATGGAGATCGAAGAAGGCAAGAACTGGGGAAAGTTCGAGTGTAGTTCACTTTGCCCCACCATCATTAACTGGTATGTCTATGCTACCTCCATCTTCTGATGATCCGTTACCAGTGATCTCTAGTATGGCTACGGTGGCAGTGTCTGCACCGTCTATTGTTCCCTCCATGGCACAGATGTCAGCACCAGAGATTGTTTCCTTACCACCTCCTTCGATTACTCCATCGGAGGTGGTTGCCAGATTTGTTGAGTCCACACTGGTAGCGACTGCTGGGTTATCCGTCTCTATACCACCCACAGTTACTGTTTAGTCTACATTTGATATTCCGGCAAGCTTGGGAATTCCAACGCCTTATGCTCAAGATATATCTCACATGCGGTTTGATTTTGATGCTACCCCGACTAATTCTGAGCGGATTGCGGCACTCGAAAGAGTTGTTGCTGAGCAGTCAAGGATATACCTCATTCAGACACAAGCTATTCAACGGCTCGTGGCTGAGAACCAGATTCAGTAACCTTTTCTTATCGAACATGGTAAACTCTTTGATGCTCTTAAATAGTTCTTAGCATCTCAGGGGGGGGGGGACTAGTTGCAAAGGTGATGAGCTGAGAACGAAGAAAAGACAGGACAAAGACGATGATCCCAATGCATCGAAAGATGCAGGTGGTGAGCTACCAAGAACTGATCAAACCCTTTGGGCTTCCACATCTCAGGGGGAGTCTTCTGGTCCATCAGGTAGTGCAGGTGGTGAGACAGTGGTTGTTGATGATGAGGATGATTTGGGTGATGATGTGCTGACTATTAGTGAGATTGGAAAAATTGGTGAACAGATAGAGATCGATAGTGGGTTAGAGGAGGGAGAGATACTTGATAAGGGTGTTGAGCATGATATTCCTGGTGCTGGACAAGAGGGCCTGGTTGACGAAAATGTGTCGGGTGATTCTGAATGGGAGGATCAGCCGAGGTGGAAGGAAGGCTGTGCTCAATGGTTCTTCAAGACAAAGAAGCCAACGGTACCTACAATGTTCAAGAAAAGTTACAATATCAAGGGTTATGCGGAATCGAAGAAAGGGATTATTTGCTGGTTGTATGATGAACATTTAAAGTTGTTTGTGGTGAAAAGATATGATGGGATTCAATACTTTGCTAAGAGATTGAAGTCGTTCAACACGTTGCCTGAGTGTGAAGTGAAAGATTTGGCTCGGTTGAGATTGATAAAAAGAAGTGATGATGATTTTGCGAGATGGGTTGTAAAGAGCGTGTGGAAGGAGAGTGTTAAGGAGGAAAAGTTTGAGCTATTGAAGCCTCAAAAGGGGAAGCTGATTGAAGATAAGGAACGAGGTATGCGGGTTGATGGCAAGCCCTGGATGGTGATGAAGTACAAGCCGATTCGTTGTTTGAAAAAGGTTCCTATGAAGCTTATGCCCCAGGATGTGTTGAAGGATCTCAAGTGGTAGTATGTTGATTGCCAAACTGCTGAAGCTGTGATGGAAGATGAAGACGAATAGGAGATCTTGAGAGTGTATGATCCAATGCACTTGATTAATTTGTCTCAAGCTGATTTGCAGGTACTCAATGATAAGAAGATTTTTTATATACCTGCGTGGAAAGATGAAGCGAAGAAATACCAGAGGGTGGTCTCAGTTTGCGTGAGACAGGGGGTTCATGCTTGAAGACGAAGGGTACGTGCTTTTTGGATAACAAGACACAGAGAAGGTGTTAGATATATGAAGCTACTGCCAAGGGGGAGTCTGTTGGTGCAGGATGCCAGTAGTTCATTTATCTCGTGTTTATTGTGTATGTAATTGTTACAATGTTCTTATCTTGTTGAACGTGTTAGTTTGCATTTTATATTAGGCGAACTTGTGGAGTAGCGAAGTTAGGGACAACTTCTCCTAGCATGTTCGGCGAAGTTGTCGCACTATATAACCTAACTTCGGCTACCTTTAGACTAACTTTTGACGGCTGAGTTTTTGTAACAAGTGGTGTTACGTGTTTGGTATCTTTGGTTCTCGATATCGCAATATAACAAGTATTCCTTTGTGTTTGTGTGTTTGCTTGTGATTTACGCGTTCCTCGTGTTAGCACTCGTACCGTATACGTAGGGGATTCCGCACCCAAGTGTTACGAGTTACTCCTGTGTAGATCTGGCTGGGAACCTACAATTGGTATCACTTGTAAGTCCCTGGTGCGATGGTGATCGATACGAGATCCGCACGTGGTCTAGGAGTGCGGAATCCTCCTAGACTCGTTTATGGTTTTGGAAGACGAAGAACACGATTACACACAAACAAACACACGAATGAAATAAACATATCTGCAGACCACTTTATATATTAATCAAAACACATTACATACCAAAAGAGAAAACATGTTACGGCCAACCCGAGGTGAGCTCTACCTCGGGTCTGCCCACGAGACTCTCCCTATCTGTTTTCTCTAGACAACTTTTTGCTCTCTCTCTCTCTTTTCCGTTCAACTAAAACAAGTAACCTCAAACCCTAAACATAACACACATATATATGGATTAATATCTTCACGGGCTTGGGCCTCAAGGTGAAGTTGTTCCTAACTTCACCAACAAGTGAAGTTGTTCCTAACTTCACCAACACGTGAAGTTGTTCTAACTTCACCTATGACGAAGTTGGCTTCCTCCATAACTTCTCCCCATCTAGTCGGAATTGCATAGCGAAGGTCACAAAATTCACCAACAGACTCCCCCTTGACCGTTGTTCTCAATTTTAACAAACACAAAAGATCATCTGTTACAAAACATGCACCAACAGACACCCCCTTAACTGATGATCTTCTGTTTTCTTCTTCTTGTAGGACTCGATCTTCAGACATTGCACTGTGATCTTCAAGGTTGAACTTCACATATACATGCAACATCAATCCTGTCTTCAACCAGCCGTGTCTGAAACTGTCTTGTAGCTTCACAAATCTACAAATCACCTGGCGTCTTCCATATCAGATCTCCCCTTCAGTGTAAGCCCCTCCGAACTATATCGATCGAGATCTTTGACCTGCATTCGGTGCCTAGTCGATCATCTCAACCATTCGGTTAGTAACATAAGGTTCAATCTTCAACTACTCAACAACAAGTGATCAGTTTCATCACAAAACCACCTTGACAGAATCTAACACACTTGACCTTAAATATAAAACGGGTTTCCTCATTTGATATCGCAAGCCACTAAAATTGGCCTTACAATCACCCCCATGACTTATGATATCAAAAACTTCGTTGAACCATGTTTCGCATCTTCCGAATCAACCCGATAAAGCCGAAGCATCTTCAATCACCAGGGATAACGATCAAATGACTTTCTTATTATTCCCGAGAATGAAATTATTTAAGTAGCTCACCCCTAATAAATAAGTATCCCAGATACTCGTAACATACGTTTTCAGGTTGAGAGCTTAAACAATTTAATTCCCGATTAAATCCAACTTGTTCAAAAAATTTTCACCTTAATAAATAAGCACCTAAGATGCTCGTATCCCACGTTTTCAGGATCCAAGTCTCGAACGCCTTGAAAATAATATAAATAATATGCTTTGAACACGATCCAATAATGACGAAAACCTGAACAAAATTTGACTTTCTTCAGTTGGTCAACTCCAAAAAAAAACATTATCACCAATTTTTTCCTCAATGATCCTCTCTTCATATGAACGACATATGAAAATTTTCGTTCAAGAAAAATTTCCCGAATTTTTTTTTGGATAATCATATCTTGAACGTCGGAGGAAAGGAAAACATATCGTTAGACTGACCTACGGGTGAACATCGCATAACTTTGCCTGTGAACTTCACATGATAACTTCACCCCTCTTTAACTTCACCAGCTGATAACTTCACCACCTGTTAACTTCACCATCAGATAACTTCACCCTTCATTAACTTCGCCCTTCATTAACTTCGCCTGGCATTAAATTCACCTGACTTTTACTTCGCCTGGCTATAACTTAGCCTGGCTTTAACTTCACCACCTACTACCTTCGCCAAAACCTTAAAATTCGATCGACAACTTCGCCAAAACCCTGTAACTTCGCCGTTTCCGTCTTCCCCAACTAAAATCAGATCTGAAACGTGCCAAAAACACCAAAACGCAGATCTTGAACCATAGCATAAGAGCCTGAGGCTCTGATACCACCTGTAAGTCCTCGGTGCGATAGTGATCGATACGAGATCCGCACGAGGTCTAGGAGTGCGGAATCCTCCTAGACTCGTTTATGGTGTTATAGACGAAGAAAACAAATAAACACAAACATACACACGAATGAGATAAACGAATATGCAGATCCTTTATATAATATTAAAAACGCATTACATACCAAATGGAAAAACAAAACACGGTCGACCTGAGGTGGGCTCTATCTCGGGTCTGCCCACGCGACTCTCTCTTTCTGTTTCTCTCAATGCAACTAAACAACTGAACAATTGAACTACTAACTTTTTATAGATGACCCCTTAACCCAAAACATAACACATATATATATATAGATAAACATCTTCGCGGGCTTGGGCTTGGGCCTATGGTGAAGTTGTCCTAACTTCACCAACACGTAAAGTTGTTCTAACTTCACCAACACATGAAGTTGTTCAAACTTCACCAACACATGAAGTTGTTCTAACTTCACCTATGACAAAGTTGGCTCCTTCCACAACTTCTCCCCAACTAGTCAGAATTGCATAGCGACGGTCACAAAATTCACCAACAGACTCCCCCTTGACCATTGCTCTCAATTCTAACAAACACAAAAGATCATCTGTTACAAAACATCCACCAACAGACTCCCCCTTTTCCGTTGCTCTTCTGTGTTCTTCTTCTGGTAGGACACAATCTTCAGATATTGCACTGTGATCTTCAAGGTTGAACTTCACATATATACACAACATCAATCATGTCCTCAACCAGCAGTGTCTGAATATGAATTTATAGCTTCACAAATCTACCAATCACCCGACGTCTTCCATATCAGATCTACCCTTCAGTGTAAGCCCCTCCAAACTATATCGATCGAGATCTTTGACCTGCATCCCGGTGCCTAATCGATCATCTCAACCATTCGGTTAGTAAGATAAGGTTCAATATTCAACTACTCAACAGCAAGTGATCAGTTTCATCATAAAACCATCTTGATAGAATCTAACACACATGCCCTGTAATAATCATCAAAAGCTTAACCCATCCTCCATGATCTTTATTACCCGAGCATCCATGATCTCCAAAAATATTGTCACCAAATTCTTCCTCAATGATCCTCCTTTCATATGAATGACATATGAAAATTTTCGTTCAAGAAAATTTTTCGATTTTTTTTTGGAATACCATATCTTGAACGTAGGAGGAAAAGAGAAAAATATATCGATAACTTCACTTGATAAATTCACCCCTCTTTAACTTCACCCGCTGATAACTTCACCACCAGATAACTTCACAATCTGTTAACTTCACCACTTGATAACTTCACCACCAGATAACTTTGCCTTTTTTTAACTTCGCCCTTCATTAACTTCGCCTAGCTTTAACTTCACCACCCAATAACTTCGCCAACCAATAACTTCGCCAATCAGTAACTTCACCAACAAGTAACTTCGCCAAAACCCAATAACTTCGCCATTTCCGTCTTCCCCAACTAAAATCATATCTGAAACGGACGAAAAACACCAAAATGCAGATCTCGAACCATAGCATAAGAGCCTAAGGCTCTGATACCAATTGTAAGTCCCCGGTGCGATGGTGATTGATACGAGATCCGCACGAGGTCTAGGAGTGCGGAATCCTCCTAGACTCATTTATGGTGTTGGAAGACGAAGAACATGATTACACACAAACAAACACACGAACGAAATAAACAGATATGCAGACCACTTCATATATTAATCAAAACACATTACATACCAAAAGAGAAAACATGTTACGGCCGACCCGAGGTGATCTCTATCTCGGGTCTGCACATGAGACTCTCCCTATCTGTTTCTTCTAGACAACTTTTTGCTCTCCCTCTCTCTCTTTTCTGTTCAACTTAAACAAGTAACCTCAAACCCTAAACATAACACACACATATATATAGATAAATATCTTCGCGGGCTTGGGCCTCAAGGTAAAGTTGTTCCTAACTTCACCAACAAGTGAAGTTGTTCCTAACTTCACCAACATGTGAAGTTGTTCCTAACTTCACCAAGTTGTTCTAACTTCACCAACACGTTAAGTTGTTCTAACTTCACCAACACGTGAAGTTGTTCTAACTTCACCTATGACGAAGTTGGCTCTCTCCATAACTTCTCCCCATCTAGTCGGAATTGCATAGCGACGGTCACAAAATGCACAAACAGACTCCTCCTTGATCGTTGCTCTCAATTCTAACAAACACAAAAGATCATCTGTTACAAAACATGCACCAACACTTTGGCAGACCTTGGGGCCAACATCAATCTTATGCCGTATTATGTTTTTAGTTAGTTGGGTCTTGGCGAACCGAGGCCAACCCGAATGAGTATCAAACTTGCTGATCGTTCTGTGAAATACCTGCGAGGGGTGGTTGAGAACATGCTTGTTCGTACGACAAGTTCATCTTTCATGTGGACTTTGTCATTCTGGATATGAACGAGGATGATAGTATCCCTCTCATTTTAGGCTGACCATTCCTTGCTACCACATAAGCGTTGATCGCATCCGTGAGGTAAAACTGATTCTGAGAGTTGGGGATGATAACGTCACCTTTGACGTGTGACATTTGTCAAATTCAGGTCTCGATTGTATTCGTATTGGTGTTGTTTTATGTTGTAAACCGACCTGTTTTGTAAACTGAAACTCATGATATATAAAATATTGGATTTTTATGTTAACAAATCATTCCCATTTGTTTAATTTGAAAAACACCTTTTACGGATTCGAAAACGGACTTAAAACAAGCAAAATACATCAAAAACGAACTTCCGGACGCACAAACGAACCACAAAAGAGGAGCTGGGCCAGCACCCCCTGGGCAAGCCGCGCACAATTTTTAGTTTGTTTGTTGTTTTGTGCTTTGCTTGTTTGTTTAACCCATCTATTTTCGTGCAAAACATAAAAGAGAACATTGTAAATAAGCTTTGACCCTTACCCTATATATACTCACCCATCTCCTTCATTTTTACACTTGCTCTTACCCCAAATTCTCTCTCAAATCCTCCATAGATTCAAGGTTGTTATTTATGTATTCTTGAAGGTTTGACTTTCAAATGTCAAACCAAGCTTCATCTTTCATTCTATTTAGCTTATGTAGTCTTACTAATACTTGAATATGGTGGTACAACATATATACAATACACACCCCTTGTTTCTTTTGGTAGTTACTTCTCCGGTTCCGATCGGTTAAGTTTCGACCTCATAAGGCAAGGCTTTATGGAGGACTTCGTGTTCTTGATATATACACACACATAACTTGTTTGCACATATTACTTATGACTAACTTCTGCTCATTTTAGTTTATTTACAAGTTCCATGGTATGGGTTCTAAGAGTCTATGCTACAGTTTAACCGTATATAGCTCTAAACCGGAAACCAAACTTTTGCTTACTAGTTTTGTTAAAAATAGTTGTTTAAACATGTTTAATGTTAGATTTGAGCTCTAAAATAACTTTTACAAGTTCTTTGATATTAAGCATGTGGAATCCATCTATGAACTCGATGGGAGATGGAAACAGAACCAAACCAAAAACTTTTGCTTAAAAGACTTGTTGTTAACTTTTTAGTTGTAAAACTTAAATATTTCTCATTTATAAATTATTATACAAGATCTATGATACTTGGGCAAGTGGAGACCATTGAGGAACATATTGTGAGATGGAAACCGAACCAATTCGATTTTTACTCGCTTAAGACACACAAGTGTGTTTTTAGCTATCAAGACTTGTATATTTCTTTAAAAATAGTTTACAGACTGATTTTAATTATTTTCTTAAGTATTTGGAAATGTTGGATCCAACTTGATCTCGTAACAAAGTTTGGACCGACAAAACCGAACACTCGCTTAACGTGCGTTGTTAGTTCTAATACAATATATCTACATACTTGGTTAAGTGTAATTATGTTTTATTGAGTTATCTAATAACATTCATTATTTTAGAAAGTTGACTTTGGGTTTGACCAATTATCAAGACCCGAACCAACAACCCAAACACTCGTTAAAGATCAGTTTTAGTATCTTTGTCCCAAAGGAGATTGCATTTAGCATTTTCTCACCTTATTACTTAACATAGGTTAAGTAAATATTAAGGTTAGATAAGTCAACCCAATTTTAAGAAAACTTACATTTTTAAAGGGTTATTATTATAAATTCTTAAATATTTACATTTTAAACCTCGTACTTTAAATTGTTTACTTTTTGCAACAATTATTTTATTTAAAGATCTTCAAGGCAACTTTTCTAAATCCAAGACTTCTTTTATTTTAGGCTTCATACATTAAACTCGTCATTCCGGCAAATCTCCAAATAATCAATCTTTCAAGTTTATTACTTGAACGTGAGTAACTTCATACCCCGTTTTCTATCTTTTATTTTGGGGGTGACATTTCATCTTATCTAAACTAAATGTTTTATACGTGGGTCTTAAACCACAAATGTTGTTGTTTACTTTACTTGGATAATTGCTCGATTTGGTGTTCTTTGCTTATATGTCTATGTGTTTATCGCTTTTGGATGGTGGAACTATAAATCCTAGACCATTTGGCAACCCCTCATGGCAAGGTGTCGTTAACGTAATGTAATTAATGATAACTATAAAATCCTAAACTATTTGGCAACCCCTTATAGTTGGGTGTCGCTAACTTGTTAGCGATAACTATTTTATTCAAGTTTATAGCTATTATTTATGGTTTTGTATACTAGTTTTGTGGCTTTTCATACTATATATCTATTGTTCAAACTTATGAATTGCTCACCAACCTTTGTGTTGACAAAATTTATTTTATGAAATGTTACAGGTTTGTATCTAGGTTTATTTGATGATTGTGGAGGAAACGAAAGTCAAGACCTTTAAGTTATTAGCAAAAATGAACAATATTTGATTTGCTATATTTTGTTATATCTTGTTGTTGACTATCTCTTGAATATTGTTATGTGACATTTTCGATGTTGTGAAATGAAATGAGTTTGTTAAATATTGTCGCTTTAAATTAGCGTCATGCGCTTATGGGCAATCGTTACACCTCGGCATATTCCGCCGCCTTTGGTCGGGGTGTGACAGATTGGTATCAGAGCCATGACAATTAGGATATGTGGTTAGACGTAACGACCTAGAATTTTTATGCTTAGGGTCCTATACGTGTGTTCATACGTGTTTACTCTATTTTATTGTTCATATCGCATGTTATTTATTTATAAACTTGTTTAAAATTCACCAATATCCTAAATGTTCACATACACACACTTTCATAGTATTTCCAAGGTATCCATACCTTAAAACGAAAAAAATAGATTTTCATTGTGTTTTATGGATTACAAGACTAACAAGGATCCCGTTGTTTCAAATCCCTTAAAGGTTGTGTTTATATCGGGTTTGTAGCCATCATAAAAAAAGAGACATCATAAAATGACCATTTGACAAAAAGATTCCAAGGATCGAATGTGATTTACTTACCTGGGATGGTTGAGTTATAGTGCTCGTTTTCTAGGTCATAAACCGTATTATAAATGTCAATACTTTAAGTAGTCGAATGCGAGCGTTTCGGTCGCCATCCTAATTTTCGGTGTTAAAACAATAGATCTACGGTGGTTCGTGGACTAGTGTTTTGACATGACGTTGTATCTCGATTTATTGTGTTATTATTGTTATTTGAGTCGAAAACATGAAAAAGTCGGGGTGGTTCGTGCACATGTTTAGACTCCAACATGGTGTTTTATATAATTTTTAGTGTTGGAATATCAAGTCATGGTGGTTCTTGCATGACTTTCCGACTCTATAAATCTCAAAATCTCAAATTTTCAAGCTTTAACCATCTCAAAATCATTTACGTTTTGTTTACGGTTTTGTTATTTATATACAAAGTTTTATATTTTACCTAACACTAACATCTTCTACATACTAACTTTAGAATTCACAAATCAAAAATCGAAATCTTATTTTATTTTATACACCTTTATATTCATTTCCTTTTACCCAAAACTTATTCCATTTTCTTTATAAATTTTAGCATGCCTCCGCTAAGACGCCAACCGCGCAAGAACTCCATCCGACGCATGGCCGCTCTCGTCGCCAAACAAATGGCCGCTGTGATTCCCGAACTTATAACCTAAATCCAAGCTACCCTACCCTCACCCGTTCTTACACCCGTTGAACCCAAACCCGCATGTTACCTATTTAAGCAATTCACTAGTGCTAACCCGTCCGAATTCTTTGGAACCAACTGTGCGACTACCTTGTTGCAATGGTTTGAATCGATTGAAAGTGTGTTTTGGAATAGCGAATGCCCCGAATCAAAAAAGACAAACTTCGCTTCAAGCATGTTTAGAAAAACCTCTATAACATGGTGGGGTAGTGTCATGCACCTTCAAGGTTCGGATGTGGCTATGGCTCTTCCATGAGCCGAACTCAAGGCACTTATGATGAAGAAATTATGTCCCAAACACGAGCTCCAAAAGCTTGAGGTAGAATTTTGGAACCTAAAATAAGAAAGTGGTGATAACGCCGCTTACTCACTCCGCTTCCATGAGTTGAGCATCCTTGTTCCTCATTTGGTTACCCCAACCGAACGTGAAATTGATAAATATATTGGGTGTTTACCGATGCAAATCCGTGACTCCGTCATGAGTAGCAAGCCCCCAAAACTTGAGGAAGCCATCACATTAGCCGGTGCGCTATCGGAAAATCATGTGAAGGCGGGTACCCTAACCCTCAAGAAAGCAAGTGAGAAATCCAAGCCCGAGCCCGCACCGCAAGCCAAGGTTGAACCCGCACCACAATCCATTAACTACTCAAACTCTTCCCGACACAACAACAACAACAAAAAGAAACCCAAAACCAACTACCGAAACTATGCCGTCACCCAACCTCAACCACAACAACAAACCCAAGCTCCACCACAAAACCGAAAACCTTATGTTGGAAACACCCCGCTATGCAACACTTGCCAACTTCACCACCCACCAAACACGCCTTGTCGCCATTGTACCATTTGCAACCGACTTGGCCATCTCCACACCACATGCCGATCCACCCAACGGACCCAACCTAGCCAACCAAACCAACCAAGAACCTTTCCCCAAAATACCCAAAACCGATATGCACCCTACCCACCAAACCAACCTCAAAAACCCCGAGCTTGCTTTAATTGTGGTGATCCAAACCATTTCCGCAACAATTGCCCACGCCTAACATTTTCCAACCAAGCCCAAACCATGACCAGACCTTACTACCAAACCCAAGCCTACCAAGTTCAAACCTATCAACCCCAACTCCCCCAACTCAATGCACCAATCATCCAACCCATCCAAGCAGTCCAAGCACCACCTCCACCTCCCCAACAAGCACCACAAGTCAACCATGGCAACCAAAGGCGAGCTTTATAATAAATGAATGCAAATCAAGCTCAAGTGGAAAACGATGTTGTGAATGGCATGTTTTTGGTGAACTATCATTTGGCTTCAATTTTATTTGATACGGGTGCCAATAGAAGTTTTATATCTTTGAAATTTGAGTCGAAACTTGCGATGCCTCGAACTAAGCTTTCCCGACCGTTCTTTTTTGAAGTCGCCAATGGCAATTCCATTATCATCGATTCCGTCGTCCGCGATTGTTCTCTTATTCTTTCTAAGCATAAATTCTCCATCGATCTCATCCCGATGCAATTGGGAAGTTTCGATGTCATAGTAGGCATGGATTGGTTATCTTTGCACCGTGCCAAAGTCTTTTGTTTCGATAAATTCATTCGCATTCCTCTTGTCAATGGTAAAATTCTTAAGGTCCTCGGCAACGCAACACCTCGAAGGCTTAATCTCATGTCGTGCGCTCAGTCGCAAAAGTACTTACACCAAAAGTATGTTCCGTTTCTAGCTCTCACGGAGACAAAAGACAAAAAGGAAATGAAAATCTAAGATATTTCCATCGTTCGTGATTTCCTCGATGTCTTTCCCGATGATGTCACCGGTCTTCCGCCCGTTCGTTCGATTGAATTCCAAATCGATCTTGTGCCCGACACGATGCCCGTGGCCAAGGCTCCTTACCGTTTAGCCCCTTCGGAAATGCAAGAACTATCAAACCAACTCGAAGAACTTTCCAATAAAGGCTTCATTCGTCCAAGCTCTTCTCCTTGGAGTGCTCCCGTTCTGTTCGTGAAAAAGAAGGATGATTCGTTTCGTATGTGCATCGATTACCGAGAACTTAACAAGCTTACTATTAAAAATCGTTATCCATTGCCACGTATCGACGACTTATTCGACTAACTTCAAGGTGCAACTTGTTTCTCCAAAATTGATCTTCGATCGGGTTATCATCAATTGCTTGTTCGCAAAGAAGACATTCTTAAAACCGCTTTCCATACTCTATATGGACATTTCGAATTTTTGGTTATGCCCTTCGGGTTAACAAATGCACCCGTGGTTTATGGACCTCATGAACCGCGTTTGCAAACCATTCCCTGATAAATTCGTTATTGTCTTTATTGATGACATCCTTATCTTTTCCAAATCCAAAGCCGAACATGAACATCATTTGCGTTCCATTCTGGAGCTCCTTAGAAACGAACAACTCTATGCCAAATTCTCCAAATGCGAATTTTGGCTCGAGGAAGTTCAATTTTTAGGACATATCGTAAATGACAAAGGTATTCATGTTGATCCCGCTAAAATTGAGGCTGTTAAGGATTGGAAAACTCCAACGACTCCCACGAAAATTCGATCCTTCCTTGGTTTGGCTGGATATTATCGGCGTTTCATTCAGAATTTTTCCAAGATCTTTTTGCCTCTCACCTCTCTCACTCATAAAGGAAAACCTTTTGATTGGGGTTCGAAGCAAGAGGAAGCCTTTTGTACTCTCAAGGACATGCTTTGCAATGCTCCTGTTCTAACCCTTCCCGATGGAAACGACGATTTCGTTGTATTTTGCGATGCCTCCAATCAAGGCCTTGGTTGTGTTCTCATGCAACGAGGTCAAGTCATCGCATACGCATCAAGACAACTTAAGGTCAACGAGAAGAACTATACGACTCACGATCTCGAACTTGGTGCCGTCGTTTTCGCTCTCAAAATCTGGAGACATTACCTGTATGGTACAAAATGTGTGGTTTTTACCGATCATAAAAGCCTTCAAAATATTTTTGACCAAAAAGATCTCAACATTAGACAACGACGATGGGCCGAATTACTTAGTGATTACGATTGCGAGATTCACTACCATCCCGGTAAAGCGAATGTTGTCGCCGATGCCCTAAGTCGAAAGGTTAATGTTAAATCCGTTCTGCTTTAAGCGTTGTTGTTCAAACCGATCTTCAAATTCGTATCTTTCAAGCTCAACGTACATCCGTCGAAGAAGTTAATATGTACGAAGAAATGTCATGTGGAGCCGAAATTCAACTCTAAACCAAACCCAATGGTCTTTTGTACTTTCTCAATCGTTTGTGGGATCCCGATCGCGATGACCTTCGTACTTGTATACTCGACGAAGCTCACAATTCGCGGTATTCCGTTCATCCCGGTGCGGATAAGATGTATTTCGATCTTCGTGCTACCTTTTGGTGGCCGGGTATGAAAAAGGACGTAGCGTTGTTTGTATCTAAATGTCTTACTTGCTCAAAAGTCAAAGCTGAACATCAAAGAACTTTTGGTCTACTCGAGCAACCACCGATTCCCGTTTGGAAATGGGAAGACATTGCTATGGACTTTAGCATTTGGGTGATCATCGATCGTTTGACCAAATCTGCTCATTTCATTCCGATCCGCGAGAAATATTCTGCCGAGCAGCTTGCTCAAATTTATGTTCGGGAAATCGTGTGCCGACACGGTTTGCCATTGACAATCATTCTGATCGCGATGCTCGTTTCACCTCACATTTTTGGCGATCTTTTCAAGATGCTTTGGGAACACGTCTCGATCTTAGCACCGTTTATCATCCTCAAACGGACGGTCAATCCAAACTTACAATCCAAAAACTCGAGGATATGCTACGAGCATGTGTTCTTGATTTCGGTGGGAATTGGGATTCTCATCTTCCGTTCATCGAGTTCTCCTATAACAATAGCTACCATTCTAGCATTGATGTGGCTCCTTTTCAAGCTCTTTACGGTTGTAAATGTCGATCTCCGATTAGTTGGAACGAAATCGGTGAAACTCAAATCACAGGACCTGAAATGGTCCAAGAAGCTACCGATTTCATTGATCAAATCCGTAAAAATCTCTTAGCCGCTAGAAGTCGTCAAAAGAGTTACGCCGACAAAAGGCGAAAACCTATCGAATTTAATGTTGACGACCTTGTCCTTCTAAAAGTATCTCCTTAGAAGGGGGTAGTATGTTTCGGAAAGAAAGGTAAGCTAGCTCCTCGTTTCGGTTGTCCTTTCAAAATCTTTGAGCGTGTTGGGAAAGTAGCGTATCGACTCAAACTACCGCAAGAACTTGCCGGTGTTCATCCGACATTTCATGTTTCGAATATCAAAAGTGCCTAGCGAAGGGTAATCTCCACATACCTCAAGAAGAAGTACATGTCGATGAGTCGATGATCGTGGTTGAACGACCCGTTGAGATCATGGATCGCAACGAGAAGAAAACCAAGCGTAGTCGTATTCGGTTGGTCAAAGTTCGATGGTAATCACGGCGTGGCGCGGAATTTACTTGGGAACGAGAAGACGTAATGAAAGAGAAGTATCCACATTTGTTTGCATCGTCATCTTCATCTTAATTTCGAGACGAAATTTCCTAAAGTAGGGAATACTGTGACATTTGTCAAATTCCGGTATCGATTGTATTCGTATTGGTGTTGTTTTATGTTGTAAACCGACCCGTTTTGTAAACCGAAACTCATGATATATAAAATATTGGATTTTTATGTTACCAAATCATTCCCATTTGTTTAATCTGAAAAACCCTATTTACGGATTCAAAAACGGACTTAAAACGAGCAAAATACATCGAAGACGAACTTCCGGACGCACAAACGAACCACAAAAGATGAGCTGGGCCAGCCCCCCCCTCCCTGGGCAATCCGCGCCGTGCGACCAGAAGGACAAGCGGAGGCCGCGAGATGCCTAGACACCCATGTACACAATTTTTAGTTTGTTTGTTGTTTTGTGCATTGCTTGTTTGTTTAACCCATCTATTTTCATGCAAAACATAAAAGAGAACCTTGTAAATAAGCTTTGACCCTTACCCTATATATACTCACCCATCTCCTTCAATTTTACACTTGCTCTTACCCCAAATTCTCTCTCAAATCCTCCATAGATTCAAAGTTGTTATTTATGTATTCTTGAAGGTTTGACTTCCAAATGTCAAACCAAGCTTCATCTTTCATTCTATTTAGCTTATGTAGTCTTAATAATACTTGAATATGGTGGTACAACATATATATATAATACACACCCCTTTTTTCCTTTGGTAGATACTTCTTCGGTTCCGATCGGTTAAGTTTCGACCTCGTAAGGCAAGGATTTATGAAGGACTTCGTGTTCTTGATATATACACACACACATAACTTGTTTGCACATATTATTTATGACTAACTTCTGCTCATTTTAGTTTATTTACAAGTTCCATGGTGTGGGTTCTAAGAGTTTATGCTTCGGTTTAATCGTATATAGCTCTAAACCGAAAACCGAACTTTTGCTTACTAGTTTTGTTAAAATAGTTGTTTAAACATGTTTAATGTTAGATTTGAGTTCTAAAATCATTTTTACAAGTTCTTTGATATTAAGCATGTGGAATCCATCTATGAACTCGCTGGGAGATGGAAACCGAACCAAACCGAAACTTTTGCTTAAAAGACTTGTTGTTAACCTTTTAGTTGTAAAACTTAAATATTTCTCATTTATAAATTATTATACAAGATCTATGATATTAGGGCATGTGGAGACCATCGAGGAACATATTGTGAGATGGAAACCGAACCAATCTGATTTTTACTCGCTTAAGACATACAAGTGTGTTTTTAGCTATCAAGACTTGTATGTTTCTTTAAAAATAGTTTACAAACTGATTTTAATTATTTTCTTAAGTATTTGGAAATGTTAGATCCAACTTGATCTCGTAACAAAGTTTGGACCGACAAAACCGAACACTCGCTTAACGTGTTGTTAGTTCTAAAACAATAGATCTACATACTTGGTTAAGTGTTATTATGTTTTATTGAGTTATCTAATAACATTCATTATTTTGGAAAGTTGACTTTGGGTTTGACCATCGTATCTCGTTGACACCCTGTATTTCGTTGACACCATTGTATCGCATGTGCGGGATTTTTTCACTTACATCTGTGGAGGACCTACCTTGGACCCACAGATTCTCAATAGGGAGATTTAGAGGTCGAGATGGTTGCTATGACCGCTCCACCATTGATGGATGACACCGTGTCACCACCCATAGATTCAAAGTCAGCTGTTGAGATCATGCGAGACGATCCGAGAGACCGACCTTCCGTTGAGAGTCCTCCTCCTTCCTTAGAACTTAAGGATCAACCCGATCATCTGGAGTATGCGTTTCTGGACGAGGAGAGGAAGCTACCCTTCATTATGGCGTCTGCCTTGACGGAGGTCGAGAAGTTGAAGTTGTTGAAGGTGCTGCAAGCGCATAAGGAGGCGATAGCATGGAATATTATCGACATCAAAGGGATTAATCCCTCGTTCTACACTCATAAGATCCTCATGGAGGATAATTTCAAATCAGTCGTTCAGCCTCAACGGAGGCTTAATCCGAAAATGCTAGAGGTCGTTAAGAAAGAAATCATTAAACTCCTTGATGTGGGAATCATTTTTCCCATCTCTGATAGCACATGGGTGAGTCTGGTCCAAGTGTTACGAAGAAGGGTGGCATGACTGTCGTTACCAATGTAAGGAACGAGCTTATTCCCACTAGGACCATAACCGGTTGGAGAGTCTGCATCGACTACCGCAGACTAAATGATGCCACTAGGAAAGATTACTTTCCTCTACCTTTCATTGATCAGATGCTTGAGCGTTTGGCGGGTCAGCAGTACTACTGTTTTCTGGATGGTTTCTCCGGGTGTTTCCAAATCCCGATCTCTCCCGATGATTAGGAGAAAACCACATTCACCTGCCCCTATGGCACGTTTTCCTATAAACGCATGCCCTTTGGACTATGTAACGCTCCAGCTACTTTCCAGTGATGTATGGTGGCAATATTTCACGACATGATCGAGGATTCCATGGAGGTCTTCATGGACGATTTTTCTGTCTTCGGGAGTTCTTTCGATCATTGTCTCTCCAACCTTGAAAGGATGATGTGTCACACCCTCAAAATCCACTAACGGAGTTTTACCGTCAGAGGGTGTGAACTAACAGGATCGGATTCATTAGTTATAATCAAACCATAAAACAAAGTTTCAAAACCATGAAAATGTTTACGAGTAATTAAATGCGGAAGCGTAAAAACCATAGAAACCAATGTTGCGTCACGCAGGACGACTTAAAACCCAATGATAACAGTTTAAAATAAGTTTGCATAATTAAAAGTGTTTCAAGCAATGCATGATCCTAAACCGCGCGCCCGCCTCGGCTACCTGAGAATAACATACTAAAAGTGTCAACACAAGGTTGGTGAGTTCACAAGTTTATATAAAATAAAGCGTTCAGCGTTTTGCGTTAAGCTTTTTGCGTTACAGCGTTTTGCGTTACCAGATAGTGTTATGTCAATTATATATCTATAGGTAGCTAGCCTATAAAACAAGTATCACTAAGTGTTAGACACCGAAGCTGACTGTTTATCATTTGCCTTGCCACCAGGTCTATCCCGACCATGGTATGTGTTTAGCCAAGATTACACCCACTCGACCTCCAGTCGAGTTTAGCGTTGGGTGGGGTTTGTCAAACCCAGTAGTACTACTCAACAATGACTCGCTATTATCCAATATTAAACGGTTCGATGTGAATGAAGGACTTTAGTTATTGCGTTTGCCACTTAGTCTTTACAAGTGATATATAATCTATATTAACAAAATCTTAAATGCTTTTTCGGAGTATGTTATCTCCCCCAAGTGAAAAGCGTTTAAAAAGTTAAAAAGGGGAAAGTGAAACTCACTGTTTGCGAAGTATTCCCAAAATAATTCACCAAGATGCGCGTCACAGAAAAACTCTCTCTAGCGTTCTAAATTAACAAAGAGATTTTTTCTAAGTGTCGGAATATTATCGAGTCTCTAGACCCGGCACATAATACCTATGCACACAACATGTTTCGTGTTTCGTTTGTGAATCGTGTGTGACTTTAACAAGTGTAGTTGTGATACGTTACATGTGTAAGCAATTATTTACGTGTCATGTATTCATAATGTACATCACTAGCAATTATTCCCCGTAAGGGCAATTTGGTCAACACATAACAATTAACTAGCAATTATTCCCCATGAGGGCAATTTGGCTAAATCATGACAATCAATTAGCAATCACGTTGTTTTATGCAACTTTCACAAAGCTCAGCAACTAGTTTCTTAACGACAGAATTCTACTTGAAAAACTAGTCTATCCCACCGATCATAGCATCACAATTAATTTACCAAAAATCATCACAAAAGCATATATGTCTTAGGTTTCCAGAACATATTTTATTATATTTTTATTCCACATAGGTTTCTCACAATAATCAAATCATTACAGCAAACTCATAACAGTCAAATTCATGCGCAACAGAATTTTATTTGAAATTCCCGTTAAACGAAAAATCCAATAAATGCAAGACCACTTGGGTTAGGTTCCTAACTCAATAAGTCAACTTCCAGAAGTGGAACCAACCCAATTGGTCTCGTAGTTCATGAGATATAATATTTACAAAACAACCTAACAGCAGGTCTAACAACTCAGCTTTGCACAACGTTTTTGTAAAATCATAAAAGTTAACTTTTACACGTCCAAAAATTGCAAATTTATATTCTTTAGAAACTAGACTCAACCTAGTTTACTTTAGTATCAATAATCTCAACCAATTTTCAAATTTACACCCCGTTACAGTCAATTAAACATCAACAACACAATCTGTCCAGAAACTGTTTGCATCCAAACTTAACATATTAACTATCTATGGACCATCATTCATTCATATAACACTCTAGACTCCATAATCACTATCCATGCACATCAATTACACATTACATACATGATTAGGGTTTTTGTTTGAACTCAAATCAAAGACACAAGCAAGTAACATGTAACAATATCCATTCTAGTTATCAAATCAACAACAATCTTATGAACACATTACACACATAAATCGGCCCCTAGGGTTTTCAATTAACCCATTAAACATCGAAATTAAGTATAAGGGATGCAAGGGATAGTCGTTTATACCTTCCTAGCACCTTAATCTTCAATCAAAAGCTTGAAAACTTGGTTGTATGTGTGTGTGTGAATGGCGGCAGCCAAGGGAGCCAAGGGAGAGGGGTTCCGATCGGGGTAGAGGGAGGAGAGAAAGAATGAGTTAGGGTTTAGGTTTATTATTATTAATAATAAAAATATGTTATACTCAAGTCCCTCAACTTTCAATTGTTGCTTTTCTAGCTTAACTAACTAGTTCTAGTACATTGAGTTAACGTTTATAACGATGTTATCACACAACACATAAGTCTAACACATAATTATCACATAATTACTGTTTTAATGTTTTTCGTTTATTCACCAATCATTTGCGTCAACTCGTTTGCGTTTCGGTGCAATTCACGAAAGACTACACATGTAGTAAGTGTTAAGCGTCATTTAAACCCTAGTTTAAATGTATGAGGTGTGCGTTATAGATTCAGTGATCTTAAGTTTGAATTGACGGAGTTGAGTTAACGGAGTTAACCTGAAATTGACGATTGTCACATCATTCCCATGTTAAAGAATTTTCGTCCCGAAAATTTGAGTCAAGTCGTGATGAGTGTCTGAAAAAGTAAGAAAAATTTTCAGTTTGTCATATCATCCCCTAGTAGAAAGAAATTTCGTCCCGAAATTTAATTCATACCTCCGGTGATTTCTGACGGTTTGTCGGGTTTCGCGGTTTTCTGTGTTTGGTCAGCCCTTCAAAAAGGTGAGGATACTTTTTCATCATTTGATCCTCGCGTTCCCACGTGAACTCCGGTCCACGTCTCGAGTTCCAACGAACCTTAACGATTGGAATTTTGCTGTGCTTGAGCATTTTGGTTTCCCAATCCAAAACCTCGACTGGTTCCTCAATGAAACGTAACTGTTCATCAACTTGCAGTTCATCCAAAGGGACTACTTGAGTCTCATCGGTTAGGCATTTCTTCAAATTGGATACGTGGAATACATTGTGTACGCCACTGAGTTCCGTTGGTAGGTCCAGTCGGTACGCCACCGGACCAATGCGCTCAGTTATTCGATAAGGGCCAACGTATCGTGGGTTGAGTTTGTTTCGCTTTCCAAAGCGAACCACACCTTTCCAAGGTGAGACTTTGAGTAACACTCGATCGTTCACTTGAAATTCGAGAGGTTTTCGGCACTTGTCGGCATAACTCTTTTGGCGATCTCGTGCTGCTGCCATGCGATTTCGGATTTGAACAATCTTTTCCGAAGTTTCGAGTATCAGTTCTGGACCAGTGATTTGGCTGTCACCCACCTCTGCCCAGCAGAGTGGTGATCGACACTTCCGTTCGTACAACGCTTCAAACGGCGCTGCTTTAATACTTGCGTGGTAGCTGTTATTATACGAAAACTCTACCAAAGGTAAGTGAGGTTCCCAACTTTTTCCGAAATCCAATACGCATGCACGCAACATATCCTCCAGGGTCTGAATAGTTCGTTCACTTTGCCCATCCGTCTGAGGACGGTATGCTGTGCTCATATCAAGACGGGTGCCTAGTGCGCTTTGTAGTGACTTCCAAAAGTGCGAAGTGAAACGGGAATCAATCTTTCCATGTAAACGCGAGTCAATCTTTCCGTTTTGTCCGATTCCTTAATCGCTAAGAAGTGTGCAGACTTAATCAACTGGTCAACGATCACCCAGATGGTATCGCATCCCGTCGGTGTCTTAGGTAAACCCGTGATAAAATCCATTGAAATGTGTTCCCATTTCCACATTGGGAGTTCCGGTTGTTGCAGTAGACCAGATGGTTTCTGGTATTCTATTTTGACTCTGGCACAAGTCAAGCATTTGCTCACGTAGGTGGCAATGTCGGCTTTCATGTTCGGCCACCAGTAAAGTGCCTTTAAATCATGATACATTTTATCTGAGCCTGGGTGGATAGAATATCTGGACTTGTGTGCTTCGTCCATCACCAGAGTTCTCAACTCTCCGAACCGTGGAACCCAAATCCGGTTCTCAAAATATCGGACCCCGTCCGATCTGGTTTCAAGTTGCTTGTTCATGCCCCGCATGAGTTCCGATGGAAGATTATAATCTTTCAAAGCTTCGAGTTGCGCCTCGCGAATCTGGTCAGGTAAGTTTGCATGAATCGTGAGTTGCAACGCTCGCACTCGTCTGGGTTTATCTGTTTCTTTTCTACTGAGGGCGTCGGCCACTACATTGGCCTTGCCAGGGTGGTACTTGATGGCACAATCATAATCCTTAAGCAGCTCGACCCAACGACGCTGTCGCATGTTCAGCTCCTTCTGATCGTAGATATGCTGGAGACTCTTGTGGTCGGTGTAAATGGTAAACTTGGTACCGTACAAGTAATGCCTCCATATCTTAAGGGCAAACACCACAGCTCCGAGTTCCAAATCATGGGTCGTGTAGTTCTTCTCGTGAACCCGTAGTTGTAGAGAGGCATAAGCTATAACCTTCTCGAGTTGCATCAGCACACAACCGAGACCTTGTATTGATGCGTCACAGTGTACCTCAAAATTTTCCGTTCCCTCGGGGAGGGCTAGAATAGGGGCGCTACAGAGTTTGGTTTTCAACAGTTGAAAAGCGGATTCTTGCGCGTCACCCCAATTGTACTTAGTGCCTTTGTGAGTCAAAGCGGTGAGGGGTTGAGCAATCTTTGAAAATCCCTCGATGAAACGTCGGTAGTAGCCGGCCAGTCCTAGGAATTGCCGCACCTCAGTCGGAGTCTTAGGTGCTTCCCAGTTTTTGATGGCCTCTACCTTACCAGGATCGACATGGATACCATTCTCGTTGATCACATGTCCTAAAAAGTGAACCTCGCGAAGCCAAAACTCACATTTCGAGAGTTTAGCATACAGTTGTTCCTTCTTCAATAATTCCAGAATTACCCTTAAGTGTTCTTCATGGTCAACTTCGTCCTTGGAGTAGACGAGAATATCATCAATGAAAACAATCACAAACTTGTCGAGGTACGCCTTGCATACTCGATTCATGAGATCCATAAATACGGCTGGTGCGTTGGTTAGGCCAAAAGGCATAACCGAAAACTCGTAGTGACCATACCGTGTTCTGAAAGCCGTCTTTGAGATATCTTCTTCGCGCACTCTTAGTTGGTGGTAACCAGATCGCAGATCGATCTTCGAGTAATAACTAGATCCTTGAAGCTGGTCAAACAAATCATCAATTCGGGGTAAAGGATAATGGTTCTTGACCGTCACCTTGTTCAACTCCCGGTAGTCGATGCACATGCGGAAAGTCCCGTCTTTCTTTCGGACAAATAAGACAGGGGCTCCCCATGGTGATGAGCTAGGACGGATAAAACCTTTATCCAATAAATCCTGCAACTGAGTGGACAACTCCTGAAGCTCCGCCGGTGCGAGCCGATACGGGGCTCGTGCTACGGGTGCTGCACCGGGTGTCAACTCGATTTGGAATTCGACTTGTCGTATAGGAGGGAGTCCAGGCAAATCCTCCGGGAAAACTTCCGGAAAATCTCTCATAATCGGTATATCTTCAATTCGCTTCTCCTCCGCGGGTTTCTCAACAATCTGTGCCAAAATTGTCGGATGACCCTTTCGTAGGTACTTCTGCGCCTTCATGAGGGTAATAACGCTGGTGGTCATGCCGCTTCTCTCACCTCGGATCGAAATGATCTCGCCGGAAGGGGTAGTAATGTGGACTATCTTGTCGTGACATATAATCTCTGCTCGGTTCTCGGATAACCAGTCCATGCCGACCACGACATCGAAACTACTAAGCGAAAAAGGAATAAGGTCAATATCGAAAACATGACCTGACAGTTTTAACTTACATCCCGCAAGTACATGAGTCGTTACTATAGTCTTACCGTCAGCTAATTCAACAGGAAACTTAGCATCTAACGGAGTTGGAGATAAGTCTAAGAGTTGACTAAAGGCTTTCGACACAAAACTCCTATCAGCTCCAGTGTCAAACAATACAGAAGCAAAACAATCGTTCACAGGGAACTTACCAGTCACCACGTACGGATCATTGCGGGCTTGACCCGACCCAATAACAAAAGCTCTTCCTTTACCATTGTTTCCACCACTACTGCCACTTCCATTACCTCCATTGTTGTCGTTCTGTTTCAGCTTGGGACAATCTTTCCTGAAATGACCTTCCTGCCCACATTCGAAACATCCCTTCGTCGTCATAGGTGGTTTAGGAGCACCTTTGCCGCAAGGTCTCCTCTACATTCCTTTGCCTGGTGACCCATCTTTCCGCATCCCTGACACTTGACACGGTCACACGGGCCAGCATGATGGTAGTTGCACCTATGGCACTTCGGATATTTCCCAGCATATCCGCTCGAACCCTGCCCGCTACCGTTGTTATTGTTGTTGTGACTCTGATTGTTGAAGCTCCGAGTGAATTCGGGCTTACGGTAGTGTTGTTGCTGTGGGAGGTTCGAGGATGAGGATCTGGTGTTGTCAAACTTTCTCTTTCCGCTGCTCGGGTTGCTGTTGCTGTTGTTGTCATTACTCGGGTTGTCACGGGCTTTAGCGGTTGAACCCCTAGGTGGTAACGCACCTTGGGTCACAGCTTGATCCGTCAGTTTGTGAGCTAAATGGATCGCTTGTTGAATCGTGGCTGGTCTGGAAGACGTCACCATGCCCTGAATTTGCGGTGCTAACCCATCAATATACATTTCAATCCTCTTACTCGGCGGATCTACATCCGCGGACACATCACCGCTAACTCGTGAGAACGGGTAGTGTAGGCTTTGATTTCTGAGCCCACCATCTTCAATGACCAAAACTCAGATTCCAACTTTGCAATCTCCTCTCTCGGACAGTACTCTTCTCGCATCATGTTTTTGAACTCCTCCCAGTTCATCGCGTTAGCCAGTTCCAATCCAAGGATCTGCACGTTTGAATTCCACCAAGTGAGGGCAGAATCCTCAAGTGTTCCAACAGCGAATTTGACCCTACTGGCAGGGGGACAATTACACATCTCAAACGCCGATTCGGCCTTCTCAGCCCAACGCAGGAAGCCTATAGCTCCCTCAGTGCCCTTAAACGTACTGGGCTTGCAGTCAAGGTAATTCTTGAAGGTACACGTTCCAATTGGACCTCCAGCTTGGTTATGAACATGTGCGGCTAAAGCGGCCGCCGCATGGTCGTTCAGCAGAGTTTGGAGTTCAGCTGCAGTCAAGTTGATGTTACCACGTCCGTGTCCAGCGTTTCTTTCAGCCATTTCCTAGAATCACAATATAAAATGTTAAACATGAATTTTTCTTTCATATACAACACACCATACATGTAATAAAAGATAGGTAAGAAAGAAATAAGAAACAACATCACATCACAACCATATATTAATCTAATTAATAATTCATGATTAAAACCATTGTATTCGCTACAAAGTATTTCCAATCAATCCTTAAAATCATAGAAAATAATAGTTCGGATGGAGACAACCCCTCCATCTAGGTGTTATCATCACTAGATGTCATCATCTGAGGACACCTCTGAGTGTGCCTCCTCCTCAGCCGGTTCTTCCTCCGGTTCTTCTTCAGGTTCCTCCTCGGGATCTTCCTCGGGGTCCTCCTCAGGCTCCTCTTCGGGATCTGCCTCAGGCTCGGCCTCAGGCTCTGCCTCAGGTTCGGCTGCGTTCTGAGTAATTTGCATTTGTAAGACATCGCAACGCTCTAATGCTATCTCGGTTCGGGTCCTTGCTACTTGGAGTTGCTCTTGCAAGTCTATCATCTCGGCTTGCATCTTTCTCATAATCTTCATCTGTTGATCACTAGCCTCTTGCATTTCCTTCATTGCCGTTGCCATGCGGGCAATTTCCTCCTTAGTCTCGGTTCCGTCTTTTAACAGTCCGGAAACGTTAGCTCTCGTATAGCGCATGTAACCCACGTCACGCTCCAAGAATGAAACAACAGCTGCGAGAACTCGCTCTACAGGTTCGGTTATGGGTGGTAGGGTGTTGGGATAAGCAGGGTGGTTCGAGTGAGGTAACGGGGAAACTTGTTCGCGATAGGGTGTTGAGAACTCGCTCTACACCCAACGCTAAACTCGACTGGAGGTCGAGTGGGTGTAATCTTGGCTAAACACATACCATGGTCGGGATAGACCTGGTGGCAAGGCAAATGATAAACAGTCAGCTTCGGTGTCGAACACTCAGTGATACTTGTTTTATAGGCTAGCTACCTATAGATATATAATTGACATAACACTATCTGGTAAAGCAAAACGCTGTAACGCAAAACGCTTAACGCAAAACGCTGAACGCAAATGCTAAACGCTTTATTTTATATAAACTTGTGAACTCACCAACCTTGTGTTGACACTTTTAGTATGTTATTCTCAGGTAGCCGAGGCGGGCGCGCGGTTTAGGATCATGCATTGCTTGAAACACTTTTAATTATGCAAACTTATTTTAAACTGTTATCGTTGGGTTTTAAGTCGTCCTGCGTGACGCAACATTGGTTCCTATGGTTTTTACGCTTCCGCATTTAATTACTCGTAAACGGGTTTTCATGGTTTTGAAACTTTGTTTTATGGTTTGATCATAACTAATGAATCCGATCCTGTTAGTTCACACCCTCTGACGGTAAAACTCCGTTAGTGGATTTTGAGGGTGTGACATGATGGCTCGTTGCGTCGACACCAACCTAGTCCTCAACTTGGAGAGGTGTCACTTTATGGTACGCGAGGGCATCGCTTTAGGACATAGGATCTCGAATGCGGGGATTGAAGTCGATCGAGCTAAAATTGAAACCATTTCTAATCTTCCCCCGCCCACTTCTGTGAGATCCATTTGTAGCTTCTTCGGTCATGCATGTTTCTATTGCCGGTTCATTAAAGATTTCTCAAAAATTGCGAGACCAATGACCAAGCTACTAGAGAAAGACGCTCCATTTGTCTTCTTTGAATTGTGTATCGAGGCGTTTGATCTTCTAAAAGACAAGCTCGTTTACGCCCAGATAATGATTGCTCCCGGCTGGTCTTTGCCATTCAAATTGATGTCCGACGCGAGCGAATATGCCGTTGGAGCAGTGCTTGGACAGCGAAAGGAGAAGCACTTCCACCCGATCAACTATGCGAGCCGGACCCTAAACAGTGCTTAGGAGGGTTACACTACCACCGAGAAAGAGTTGTTAGATGTGGTGTTTGCATTTGATATGTTATGGTCCTATCTTGTTTTGTCCAAAATACTCGTCTACACGGATCATGTTGCCATTCGTTATCTTTTCAGCAAGCAGGACGCTAAACCTCGTCTCATCCGATGGACCCTGCTGGTTCAAGAGTTTGATATTGAAATCCGTGATAAAAAGGGGGGCGAGAATTTAGCGGCCGATCACTTGTCACGTTTTGAGAGAGCCGAGATTTGAGATGCTGGTGTCATCATCAACGACCATTTCCCGATAGAGAATCTCATGTTTGTCAGAGCCCAGGATTAGGGCTACCCATGGTTTGCCGATTTCGCGCATTTCCTCGTCGATGGTTCCCTCCCTAAGAGGATGTCTCACCAGCAAAAGAAGAACTTCTTTGCTGACGTAAAGTTCTACATCTAGGACGACCCGTTTCTTTTTCGTATAGGTGCTGATCAGCTGGTCACCATGGTGCTGTTCTTACTATTAAGATGGTCTTCGATTCAGGATTCTATTGGTCTTCGATTTTCAAAGATGCTCATGTGTTCGTTAAAAGCTGTGACCGATGCCAGCGTGTTGGTAACATCTCATCCCGAAATGAGATGCCCCAGAATGCTATTCAGGTTTTGCGAGGTTTTTGACATTTGGGGTATTGATTTTATGGGCCGTTCCCGTCGTCTAGAGGGAACAAGTACATACTTGTAGCAGTTGATTACGTTTCCAAGTGGGTCGAGGCCAGAGCCTTGCCCACTAACGACGCCCGAGTTGTAGTGAGATTTCTGAAAAATCTTTTCTCTCATTTTGGTGTACCGAAAGCCTTGATTAGTGATCGAGGTACTCACTTCTGCAATGTACAGATGGAGAAGGTATTGCAATGCTATGGGGTCACCCATCGGCTTGCGACTGCCTACCACCCACAGACTAGGGGACAGGTGGAGGTGAGTAACCGGGGCATTAAACGCATTCTTGAGAAGACGGTTAGGCTAAACCGAAAGGATTGGTCTGACAAATTAGATGATGCTTTGTGGGCTTTCCGTACAACGTATAAAACTCCGACCAGTTTCACACCGTTTTGGATTATTTATGGGAAAGCCTGCCATATACCTCTTGAGTTGGAGCACCGTGCTTCTTGGGCGTTTCAAACAGTTAACCTCGATCTTTCATCCGCGGGCGAGAATCATTTCCATCAGTTGCATGAGTTAGAGGAGTTGCGGGATCATGCATATGCGCATTCATATAGTTATAAGCAGCGGACGAAAGAGCTGCATGATAGGAAGTTGAGAGGTGATAAACAGTTCAAGTGTGGGGATCGGGTTTTGCAATATAATTCCCGATTACGGTTATTTCTGGGGGAAGCTGAATTCCCGATGGTTAGGCCCGTTCACCATTACTAAGGTATTCCCGTATGGCACAATTGAGATTGAAGACGAAAGTTGGAAGTTCAAGGTGAACGGTCACAGGTTGAAGCACTACATAGGCGCGCCAATTGCTTATCAGACAGTCGAGGTGTTCTACCTTGACCTACTCATCGAGGCGTAGACGTGTTGGATGCATCACTCGGGAGACAGCCCGAGTTGTAGAGTGTGTATTATGATTTTCTTTATTATGTGTTTTATTTATTTAATTTTTGTTATTTAAAAAAATATATAAAAAAATTCAAAAAAATTAAAATTCAAAATTCAAAAAAATAAAAAAATTCAAAAACATAAAAATATGTTTATTTCTTATGTTTTTGTTTTCTGTTTTATACGCCGCTACATGCGAACGAGTTTGAGTTATTGCAGGTATTATTATGCGCATGGTAGCTCTGATGGCGTTTTGGAACTGGTTCTCCCGAGGTTGCGGCCGCGAATGAAATGCAATACGGTCGATTGATGTACAGCTGATGAAGATTCTGCATATAAACTAGGGGAGTAACCCGTTCTCTATTTTACTTTTTTATATTTTAAGTTTTATTTTTATTTATATTTTATTTTTTCCTTGTTCTCATCGAGGACGATTTCGTTCTAACTGTGGGGATGAGAATTTATTTTACTTAGTTGTAGAAAATTTATTTTCAAAAAAATGAAAAAATAAAAAAAAGTTAATAAGAACATTTTTTCAGTCTTTCGTTGAAAATTATGTCGGTTACTCAAGTTTGAGGGATATATACATGTATATGTTTGGTCCTATTATCTACTTGTATACATACGGGATAGCCATTGACCCGAAAACTAAAAGTGACTAGGGCGACTGAATTTGAAAAAAAAAATAAATAAAAAATAATTAAAAAAAGTTTAAAAAAATGTCCATTGAAATTTGTTTTTCTTCTACGTTAAGCAGGATATGATATTATTACCGTTCTGTTAACAAGCTCTTGGAACTTTTAAAAAAAATATATGATAATAATAAAAGAAGAGATGGTTTGCATATCTGATTTGGGATGTGTCGGTAGGCCCAACTAGCTTTGATAGTCCTCTTTTGCAAATTTTATATATCTAATAATTTGTAAAACGGTGAAATCGAATTTCGATATTTAGGGAGGATTACCATAATCTAAGAACTTTGAGATGGTAAGACTTAGATGCGCTCAAACCAGCACACCACCACATGTCCATCTTTTTACGAGCTTAGAAATAGTTATATACTTTAGGGTGATATAAAAAAAGAAGGAGAACTAAAAGAAACGAAGTATGTTATGAAAGTTATGAGTATTCCAAAAAGTTGTTAAAAAAAAGCAAATGATTGTGAGAAAGTTATGAATTGTAAAATGCCAAATAAGCATTCTCAACGTTAGTAAAAGAGGCCAAAGATGCACATACTAGACGGGGCTTAGAATTTACGTGTACCAAGGGGATAGTGACTCTGAGGATACACTATTGGGGCTCGAAGGTTCTTAGTCAATAAATATCAAATTAGGAATTTATAGGACAAAGTCCAATAATATTTAGGAATAGCTCGTACGACCTCCATATGACCATTCATCCATCAAATTTTACCGAGTGCATCTAATTAGTACCATCAACGAGTCCTTAGCTTATGATGATTTGTCGGACTAGTTTGCTTCGACTCTAGTTCTTCTAGCTCTCTTTGTCTGAGATGAGGTAGGTGTAGCCTTGATTTTTGGACTTAAAACGCTTAATGCAATTGGGGGCTTGATTGGTTAGTGCCTGGGTTTAAGTGGACAACAATACCGGCAATCGCGGTCAATATGTCGAGTTGTTTCTATTGTTTTAATAATATTAAATAATCTGGGAGTTTGTTATTTTCACTTGGTTATGATCCTGTGAAGATTTCTTTTTCAGGGACGAAAAAGGTTTAAGTGTGGGAATATTTGATACGTTGTGAATTATACATATTTTTATGATAATATTTCCTACGCTTTGAGTACTTTTAAGCTAGGCTTTTATTGAATAATACTCATATTTGGCTCATATTTGAATTTAAACACTTCATGAGACAACGAGCTAATATAAAACGTTTGAACTAAACTTGAATGAATAATAATACTTAACTCATTATGTGCTATGAATAAAAATACTAATGTGTGCAGTTAATTAAAGTCTTGTGTGATCTTATTAGAATTATTGTTATACAAATTTCAATTCGCAAGATATATTTATAATAACATTTGTTTGTTTCGTTGAGTTACAATAAATAAAATGAACTTCATGTGCAGGGACTAATAATGCAAGACATATTTAAAACATATTATTTGGGCCCACAAAGATTGGAGTAGGGTGCAAGACACACAACAAGAATAAAAGGGTTTATTATCTTGGGGCTGAATATATTGACGATGGGGGACAACAGCCGCTTCAACGAAAGACTCCGAAGTTCGTTTATAATTTATAGGGTTGGTGAGGGTTGGACGGCAGATAAACGGAACAGGAAGAAGGCAGGCAACATCAAGTTTGCAAGTCTTGGAAAGGAGCATTCCTTGGTTCGTCTATTATTCGGTTTTACTTGTTAAAACATTATTTATTTCATTCAAGAATTGTTAGACATGAGTTTGACTACTATTTATTTTGATTCTTTTATTATTATGAGTAGCTAAACTATTTGCACTACCTAGGTTGAGATGATTATTGACGTTGTTTGACAATTTATTTAGTTTTAATTGATCACATGACGTATTACTATTGAAAAGCTTTATCTATTTTGATCTTGGATGTGTTAGTTATTGTTTTTATATAATTGTTGCATGTGATTCTCCTTATTTCCTTGAGTGATTGATTGTGTATTGTCTGGTTAGGGTTATTCGGTTAGGTCATAGACTTAGTGTTTTTGATCTGTTTGTGGTTAGCGCGACCATATGAATCTTGAGTGAAATTAATTATTAAAATTCAATAGGTTCACCTTCCTTGCGATTCGAGAGGTAATAGGGAGTTGGTTTGTCTCGCGTCTTTATTCGGTTAGGTTAGAATTGCGCGAGAGCGAGTTTTGTCTTATCCGGTTTAGTTTTGCGTGCAAATATGTGTCTTAGATTGGGTTAGATATTGTTACCCCTTATCCCTATAATTTCTAGTACCAATTTTAAGAGGGTTTTGTGTCGTTGAGTCCGAGAGGAGATGCGTTATTAGGGTACCTTAGTAATCTTTTTCCAGGTGCATTTATTCAATCTTGTTGGATTTTTGAGGGTTAGTTGGTGAGACCGAGAGGTGATCTAGCGAAATTTAATGAGCCTTAGTTGATTATTTTAAGATCCCAGTGTCGTGTGATTAGTTAATTCCGTTAGTCGTTTGACTATTTATAGGATTCTTTCCTAGGTAGTCGTTTCTCCATATTCGTTAAGAGCTCCGTTAGTTAAGTTTCACAGTTTGTTAAGTTAGTTAAGTTAAATTAGTTTTAAATAAATAAAATAAACAAATATATTATTTAGGCAGGACTTAGATTAGGGTTAGTTTTCTGAGCCGTTCTCACGTGTCTTTGTATTTGACATCCGGACTTCCATTAGACGGTGCTGCTACGCGACCGATACACTTGTCGTTTGTGTGAAGCTTAGTTAGGAATTTTAGTTTTGTAAATTTAAGACTTAGTGTTGAATTGCGAGAATTAGATATTAATATTTATATATAGCTTTTCGCACATCATAAAAGATGAGGAATACGAGTGCACATCGGCATACAAGGCAAAGATGCAGAAGGTACACAATGCAAAGATCCGGTTGAAGAATTTTGAAGTTGATCAAAAGGTTTTGCTTTACAACACAAGGATGAAGTTTTTCCCGGGTTAGTTAGAAAAGCAAGTGGACGGGCCCGTATTTGATTGTTCGAGTTGGGAATCACTGGCAATATGAGATCGAGGATTTTGATGACCACTTGAGGCATGTGGTAAATGGATATATATAGAAGCCATACTTGGAAATGGAAGACATTCACAATATGGACAAAGAATCGGTGAGTTTCATAGTGACCTCACCGGTTTATGATGACAATTGAGCATTCGAGGCATTTTCGAGTTGTGACACGTAATTCAGCGCTTACTGGGAGGCAACCCGAGGTTTGTAAGTGTGCTTCCAATTTGCTTTCATTTTATTAAGTCGCATATTGATTGTTGTCTCGAGTTTTGTGCAACAAATACCAAGTGTGGGGAAGCTATGTGGTGAAATGCATTTCATAAGAGTTCGGTAAAGGTTGGTCATTTACACGTCTTTTCAGGTACGTAAAGTATGTTTTGTGTTCGGAAACGTGTTCAGGGTAATGCCGGGATGCTGAAAACTGGTTAGGTTGGAAAATGGCTAGACCCGTTTTCGCACAAAACTTTATGTCAATTACATCCCATCGCGATACGCGATGGCTTTAATATCATGCCATAGCGTCACACGATGGAAATTGGCTTCTCAAACATATATGGCATCATCGAGGTACGCGATAACGCCATACAAATCCTATCGCGTACCACGATGGGATCAAAACCCTAATTCCTCTGAAATTGGGTCGCGATACGCGACCTGGTACCCATCGTGTTACGCGATGGGTCATAAAAGATTCGGAAAAAAATTAATAAAATACAGTCACCACCACCACCTAATTCAACTACTTTCATCATCATCCGCATTTAGCATCATCACTCACTCATCATCGTATCTCACATCTATCTTCATCCTCACCACCACCATGTTATCATCAACCACTCCCGTCACCATCTTTCATCACCGTCATCGTCGTCAACAAACACCATCGCACACCACCGCTTTCTACAGCCACTGTTACTACATCACTGTCACTATTTAAGTGTTTTATTGTATTTCCCGGCATCTAGGTATGTTTTCAATTGAATTTTTATAATCAGTTTGTGCTTTGTCAAGGAGGTTTATAAATATGATATACATTTTCGGGTTTCTAACTGACAACTTTAAGGTTGGTTGGTGAGTTGGTGTATAATTTTCATGTCTGACATTGTTCATATTGTGCGGGTGGTTAGGCTCGAGTTTGGTTTAAAGTTTTAATTAAAGTATGGTAACTATGGGTTTGTAAAATTAGTTGTTTCCTGGGTCATGGGGTTGGATGTTCGCATGCTAACTGTTTGTCAGTTTTATTTAACGAATGTTGTGATGAGTCGGGTTTAAGTTCAGAATTAAAAATCATCATTTTATTATTATGTCAATGATCGTGAATTGTCGGAATTAAACGAGTGATTTTGAACTAAACTTGATAATACATTAATAATATTTTAAAATAAACCCGACTTGTTATATAACTGTTACCGAAATGTGATTTAGAGTTATATTTTTGTTTTATTTGTTTGCACGTTTTTTGAGACAATTAGTACGTAATTGTGTGCATGTATGAGTATGTCTGTTATGTGTGGTATTTCATAATGTAAATAAATCAAGTCAGTTGTGTGTTTAATGTTTAATCGAGTCTTCGGAGATGACTTTGTGCGGGACAATATGGTTTTATTGATTGACCCACCCGTACTCAATCTCCATTGGGCGGGACAATATGGTTTTATGAATACGTGTACAGGGTATCCCCGAATTTTTCTTTTTTTGTGTCTTTTTCATTTTATTATTGTTTTATTATTTCATTATGTGGGACGACCGCGATCGAAATGCTATAGCACGCGCCGCATGGCGCAAGAGGATGAGACAGGAGAGACCGGGAGGTTTGGACCGCCGTGGGCCAGTGGCTGCTCCTCGGGGTGCACCCAAGGAACACCCGTTTGTTCAGCTACCACAGTCGCCGCCGTGTGAGATTAGATATGATGGGGAAGAGATCCCCATTATCAAGGAGACAAAGCGGGTAGACATAGTCGGGGATGGTGTTCGGGCACATCACATGGTTCTTTGTTTCACGACATTCTCAAAGGAGAACACCATGTACGCACAGGTTCAGCCATTGCAGTTGCTCAGACACAAGAGCGTTGATTGGGGATTGATGCAGTCGCTGGTGGTCGAGGATAGGTTTAGACAGTTATTGAAAGATCAGTGGGCCGTTGTGCTCGTGTGTGACTCACCACTGTATATTGAGTTTACATGTGAGTTCTACTCTTCATTCTGACACATGGCCACCGACTTTTACAGAGCAGCACACAGTTCCATTTGCCTTAGGCCAGAACACGTATGAGATATTCGTTCCAGATTTTTCCGTGGCCACATTGTTTTATACACAGGAGGAGGTTCAGAATCCCGAGTTTATTCAGAGTTTCAAGAGGTATATGTTGCGGGCTCAGTGAGATCGAGATTTTTGGTTGAATGAGGCCAAGTTGACTTAGTTCTGAGAGCATATTGCGGATGCGGCCCACTCTAGCACAGTGTTTGAGTCATCCATATAGGACCCCGTCCATCGATACTTGCATAGAATCGTTGCTTGCACTATCGTTGGTCGTCACTCTGGCCACGAGAAATGCAGCAACTTGGATTTGTTATGCTTATTGTCTATCATTGGCCACTGAGAGGCCAATATCGCGATGCTGCTGCTCACTTCATTTGCTCGGAACCGTAGTTTACAGGATTCATCAGCACGGTTATATTTGGGGCCTTTCATCACGCGGATTGCATAGTGTTGGAGGGTTTTTGCTTATTATCCGGTGGATTACTTTACCCCGGGACCCGCTACAAAGACATATACTTTGGAGGATGTCCGGGGGCCGGGATCTGCGAGTTACATGATCCTCCTGCATTGGTCCCGATCAGATAGGAACCACAGGCTCCACCACCTCCAGAGACAAATGTTGTTGTTGCACTACAAATGAGAGTTCCGACTCACATGCAGCACGTTATGATCCTGCGGATGATGCGGCCCCAACAACAGTTCCCGCTTAGACAACATCCACCACCATTGCCACAACATCCGGTTACGCTTCATATGATTTTTCAACACCAGCTCACCATCATCGCTAGGCAGGAGGAGATGCAGGCCCACTTGGCCTGCAGCGACTAGTACTTTAAAGTCTTATATACTCATATTAAGGTACCGATCCCCGCTTCTCTTCAGACTCCTGATCTGTAGGCTGGTGGTAAGGCTGAGGTAGCGGGTGGCAATGCGGCTTAGGCGAGTGGTAATGACGTTTAGATGGAGGACCCGTGATTAGATGTTGTAGCAGACTACCGGTTATATGTTTTCTTATTTTCCCTTTATTTTGTTTTTCATGATCATGGCCTGTATAAAATAATATTATTTTAGGGAAAGCTGTATGGGTAACCGGCTGGGTAATATATCTATATATATCTTTTATTTGACATCTTTTGTGTTTAATTGATTGTATATTTTGTTGTATTTGGAACTTTGTGGGTGTTGTTCACTATAAACCCTCAGAGACCTCACTCGTCCACCCTAGCTACCGGGGGGTTTAAAGGGCTTGTTTCATACGCTAAATGAAATCATGATTCCTACAAAAGTGAGTTAGGTCTTTTAACATTTTTAACTCGTTTAACAAAATTTATTATGAAATTAAATAATTCGGCTCGGTAATCGTCTTATAAAATTGATTAAAAAATCATTTTTGCAAAATTCCTAAAAGACCTATGTCTTACAATTGTGAGAAGCTTGCTTCTACACGTTTCGAGATTTTGCATATTCGGTTATAGTATTTAAGGAGACGAGTGTTCATGAGTGTCCACGAGAGTTTACAAGCCACGTTGAGCATGCATTATCATTCATATCAGGTGGTTTCAGTTTCATAATTTATTTTGTTATTTTAGTTTAAGTGTTATAAGTGTAATTGTATATTTTAGTGTCAGAACCATCACATTAGAGCCCAAGTTTTAAAATTTATAGTCAATTTCAACCCCGCCCTCCAAATGTTGTTTAAACGAATCATATTATTAAAACACGGAGGACAATGTCAACCACAAGTGTGGGGATGGGGGAAATTGAAACTTTTAGCCCGATAGTACATCGAAGAGTGTTCGAAAACAAAAGTTGTTAAATGTTAATTATTGTTATTAATGCCAAGTTTTAGGTTTCTTGTCATGGTTGGTTTTTCAGCTTCTCGATAGTTTTCCTAACAATTTTTTATTCAAAAAGAGAAGTTGAAAATGGGGTTGTTTAGGCGGGGATAACGAGTCAAGGGGAGGGGTATACATGTTTCATATCGGTAGCCCATAATTCCATACATGTTATGAGATAGCTCCCTATACGTAATACACATACTATAAAATAAATATAAAATATGTCTTATCATTTATTGAGGGTAACCGGTATGTTTCACAGAATTAGAATTTGCTTCGCATATGCTTATCGAGATCTTAATACCACCACCTGTATGGACATTAGGACTTTAGAAAACCTGTACATATATTTTCCCCACTAAATAAAATTCCCTACCCGACATTATCCCCCTAGGAGCACATTTGGACCTTAATCCTTTTTAATTTGCTAAACCCGCATTACACACCATTTTAGCCTTGGCCTTTATTAACCTTGTGTGATGAAATTCAGTTCGTTATCGAGTTGTATATAGTCAGTTGTAGAGCGTAGTACACAATGTACATATGTCTCAATAGAGTTGTAAATACTGTTTATAAGTTTGTATTGTCTGAAAAAAAAATATCAGTTCTAGTAATTTATTGTAATTAGCAAGTTGTTTGTATTTGATTGATAAGTTGTTTATTTGTAAAAAATTGGATTTCATCCACAATAGTCACTAAATATACCTAATTCACACCCAAACCTAAGCCTCAGCAAAACCCTTAGTCCGAGGGCAGATCACACCGTGGAGATAAGACTGACCTGCAAGCATATTAAGTTGTGACTCATATTTGTTATTTTAGGGAAGAGACATATACTAGCACATCTTTTGCTAGTCAAGATAATAAACCGAGAGAAGTGTTGATAGATTAAGGGGTATGAACATGTATACCTTAACCATAAACAATGTATACTCGTCTGGGTGGTTCTATTGTTTTTATAGCGTTAATATTTTTATTTGTGGGTTGTCAATCTAGGAAACTGGGTATGACTTTAAACCTTACTAGTATTAATGGCGATAATTGACATACCTATGATAGAGGTTCATGTTTACTTTAGAGTTTTGCGTGAGAGCAAGCAAAAGATAAGTGTGGGGATGTGATGGTTGGTTAGTTTGTATATATTTTAGTTCATTTATTTACTAGTTTTAGCTGTTTGGTGTACGAATTTTGGTACTTCATATGCGCACGTTATATTTTAGGTCACATGTACTTAAAGCAGCTATTTTGGACCTGCACGAGCACGGAATGAAGACCCGGGATGTCCAACACGCAAAACGATGCAAGAAACAATGATTGTTGGTGAAGAGTCCCATTGCAGTACGTGATGGGAGAGGATGGAGACCCATCGCGTATCGCGATGGGATTAAAATAATGGTTGTTGACTTATGGTCCATCGCGATACACGATGGACCTGGGAAGACCCAATCACGTACCGCGATGGGTGGCGAAGACGGGAAAGTTAGGGTGTTTGTTATTATATCCTTATGACGAACCTAATATCATCTAACACTTTTCAGCCAGTTTCCACAGCAAAAGAATAGTAATTTCATCATTTCGATTCATCCGGAGATCATTTACATGTTCCATATCATCATAATTGAATATCTTGTGATGTCGAGAAGCGGATTGTCTTCTAGATTCATAACCAGGATGTAAAGTTTGTATTATTTTAGTTTTCTCATGTGTTAAAGAACAACTTGATTGTATTTATCTTTGATTAATCTATGAGTATTGATGTCTAGTATTGTTTTGCACTCAGTTGGTTTAGGTTTATGTCTATCTGAACGATTAGTTTGTTGGTTGCTATGATAATTGCTTATATGGTTGTTTGACTAGTATGAATATGATAAAACATACAGTTTCCCTTAGCCGGGTCACACTGGTAAGGATTGTTTGATAATTAGTGTTGTGCGTTAGCGATTATTGATGCCTAAGGTTTGTCTAGTTAATCAGTATGTGTTGTCTTTGATAAATATTCTGTTAAATTAACATGAGACTACTGTAATATGCTTACTTGAACCCCTAGTGTGATCTGTTTCTATTAATTGTTTGAGAGTTGTTAATTGCTTGTTTAATTATTAAAACCAAACTTGTTTGCTTGTATTATCAATACTACAATTCATTACTTCATAATCGTATAAAATCTATTACACGTTGCATTGACCACATACTCCTTGTGGTTCGACACCCTAATTACCTTAGCTTGCTTAGGTAATTTGGAACTTGATTTAATTGTTTTTTTACTAGATATCGACAGTCCAGCATCACCTTACTCAAATATCTAGAACTCACTTGCCTCCGCTATGCATAGTACGTGGGTGAAGACGAAAGACACCTATAAGATGAGAAAAATAAAACCATGCATTTGACCCTAGTACCATGTGCATGAAAAGTACCAACATAGTTAAATAGTGGATTTGTCTCACAAAATTAAATCTCCCTTTTAATATATTTATATAATAATTTAACATTAAAAAATAACAAAAATCCATGCTAGAGATGAAAAGTGTGGAGATGGGGATAGGATGAACAATGAATACTATAATCGTAATTTCTGGTATGTATGGATTAAAGCTTAAATTCTGACATCTAAGTATTTTCAATCGGTTCTCAATCTCAAAATCTTAAATTACACTACAAATCATTACTTTTTTCTCTCCTTTTCAGTTAATTAATATTTCTTTATACATTTATCATTAAATTTTCTCCACCTATTACAACCACTTTCAAAAAGTATTAAAAGTTTTGGAGGTTAGAACAGTGGTTCTCCAAATTTACCCATGAAGTGTTTTGCACATGAACAACAACATTTTCTCTTTTCTCTACTTACAACCACTCTAGCCACACCTTAAAATATATAGAACACACTCACATAATATGGAAAATCCATTATGAATGCCCTAGCATAGACAATTGAAATTATTGCAAATAGTACCTAGAAGACAGTTGTAACAACTCAGATTTTAATTTATTATTTTATTAATAATAACCCGACTCGCTTCTATGTTCGGGAAATTTTTACGAATAAAATATCGCGTTTATCAAAATATTATTATTTGTTTATTTATTTATTTAATATATTAAAACAACTTTCAAACATATTCAAATTCAACCATGAACTAAACTTTAACCCTTTAGTGTTTCCATCTCTAATCTCCAAGGACTAATTAGCAAATTCTGGTTATTATAATCCATTAACACAATAACCCTTTAACCCATTACCAAACCCGTTTAACCCGACCCATATCGCAATTGTATATCCGTTTTGATTGCTTGAATCTAAATCCTCGCGTTTAATTTGGAATTTGAATCATGGTTATGATTCTTCATACTATAATCAGCCTTGCCGACACCTTTAATTAAGAAACAAGATCTAATTTTATTCGTTTTGATTATTATACCAAACCGTCCATAACCCGTTTTGTATTATACCAAAAATCTTCATTTGAATCCAATTGGTTTCGACTGCACAATCTTATAACCATCGCCGTTAAAACCCCCATGATTAATTTTACATCATCACCTGCGCATAAACAATCCCTATTCATGCCTAGCCATTTGCTCATCGGCCATTTAATCCATTCAATAATCAACGTAAAAGGTATTCTATTATATGTTTAGACTCGTTTTGTTTCGCTGAACAAAAACCCTATGATCAATCAGCCAATCACTTAACGATTTGGCCGATTGATGATTCTAGGGTTCTTAATGGTGTTGGGAAATCATACTAGTGTACCAGTGTGTATTTAAATTTTAAGTTATATAGTTTCCTTGTGTTAGCCACCAGCCCAGTGGCTGGTGCAAGTGTGCTTAGGCCTGTGAACCGCTGGGGGTGCGGGTTCGTACCCCACCCCCTTCGTCGTCGCATTCTTTTTGGAAACAATATTTGTGGTTAAAACCATATATACATGTATATAGTCATGTGTGTGTCTATATATATATATTAGTTATTAAAAATGATAAATGTTTTAATCTAATATATATATTTAAAATTTACCATGTTAATTTACATATTAAAATATAGTATGAGTTATAAGTACTTTATAAAGGATTATATTTTTATATCGATATTATTATTTATTTTTTTATCTATTATTTACAATTTAAAAGAAATATTTATTGATAACAAAAATATATATAAATATATTAAACGTATTTTTAGTTTAAAATAAACATTTAAAACAAATCTCTTTATATAAATTATAAAGTTTTTATAAACATTTATTTAAGTATTTTTATGTATTTTATATAATTAAATCATATTATTTACGATAAAACTTTGATAATAAAATTGATAATAAATTAAAGTAATTTTCACAAGAACCTTCCCGATCGTTCAAGTCTCGAATCTCCATCTCGTTTTAGATTCCTTATTCAGTTCATATTTAATTTCTGTAATTATTATTACTTAGGATTCGTTCGTTGATATACCTCGTCGAGCGTGACGTTTATCAATTACCATTGTTGTCGCACTTATTCCTCTTATTTGCTAAGGCGAGTATTTTACTCCCCCTTTTTAGTTGTTTTTAATGATTTAGTGACATATGCGTATTTACAGTACTTTCTTATTATTATTATTATCCACATTAGCAACTGTTATCCTTGTGTGTATATCAGTTTATGTTTAACTTGCTATTTGTTTACTTACTTTATTTTTACTGCATTCAGAAAGGTACATCATAAGAGTATGATCATACGACCATCGTAGTGGCCGGCGTCCATTCGCATGACAATGGTTTCACAGACAACCCATCTTTGGTAATCAATGCCCGATTCGCATGGCAACGGTTTAGCCCTTTCTATATTATCTGTGTGAATTGCTTATATGCTATGGCTTAATTGTTCATCTCACACGAACAGTTTTCTATATATATATATATATGAGTGAGATCTAGAGAGAACTCCTGTTAAATAGAGAACTAGAGAACTAGTAAAGAATTATTTTTAACTATTTTAAAAAAAATATTTTGTGATTTTTTTTCTTTCCTCCTTCTATTAAAATGATATTGTTACTTAAAAAAAATATTAAAAAACTTAAAACTTGTCGGTGTAGTGCATATGTGCACTAATGCCTATTGCATATATACAATAGTGTTTTATTGCATATAATACAACACAATTACATTATACAATTGTAACATCCTACTTTTGGTTATAATAATAAAATAAATTTCGTTTATTTTCTAGTGTGTCATTATCGGTTTAAATAACTAAACTAATAGAAGGTGGGCTTGGGCTTTAAAAAATAGAATAAAAGATGGAATGGGCCTTAGGTCCATGGGCTTAAGGGAGTATAAATACCCTTAAACCCTAAACCTTTCCATTTCTATCCATCTCTACACCATAGCCTACACCTTGGAAAATACACACAAACCCGAACCAAGATCCGAAGGAGAAAACCCGAGCTTGTTGGTGCTGGAACGTCGTGACGGACCAAAACAACATCAAAGAACAGCTCGTGTTCGTATACCAACTCGTTTAAGGTACATTTATGACTTGAACTTGTTCGTTTATGTTCCGATTTCGTCTAGAAATCATAGATCTATGTGTATATGGTAGAAACGAATCCAAAACAACAAACCTCACTGAAATTGGTTAAGAATTGATGGGTTAATCGATTGATAAAAGAACTCATATATATATGCCCAAATTGCACCCATTAAACATGAATGTTAGGCCGAATTAACGGTTAGGATTTGTAGGCGCTTGGATTGCGAGTTCAATGGTACCAAAATCGTGTTATTTGGTTAAGAAACGAGGGTTTAATTGCAGATATGGTAACTGTTGACCATTTCGTGTTCTTAACAATTTTGACTTTGAGCCTGAGTCAAAGTCTGGATAAGAACAGCTGATAGTTCGTTATGGATAGTAATTCGTTACACGTTCATGATGAATGAGCCCTTAATTCGTGTGACTTGATAACGAATAAACCCTTGATTCGTTATTTATCCATTCGTTAGATTCTAATAACGAATCAGCTAGCGAATCAGGTGATGTCAAGGTAACGAATCAGATGGTGTTCATATAACGAACTAGAATAACGAATCAAGTCATGTTCAGATAGTGAATCAGATTGACGAACTAGATGATGACAAGATGACAAACTAGGATAACGAATCAGACCATGTTAATATAACGAACTAGAGTAACGAATTAGTTAACGAATCAGGCTTAATTCTTTATAGCAAACGAGCTTAACACCAGCCAGGGGCTCTTCCCCTTGGACCCCGCTGTGACAACTGCCCAAATCCGACCCGACCCAGGTACCCGTTTTCGAATCCGATTCTTTTTATGATTTATAATTTGATTATTAATCTTTGTAAATTTAACATTAAATAAATTATATATATATATAAATTTTTATATTACTTACTAATAATAATAATTCCTTCCCGCCTCTTTTCTCTCTTGTCGCCGTCCCGCCTCTTTTCTCTCTTGTCGCCGTCCCGCCCCTCTGCTTAACCCTTGAGCCTTGAACCCCCCCCCCCCTTTTCTCTTAACTCTTTGCTTGTCCTTTGGTTCTTCCCGCCTAAGGATGTCTGCGCAGCTCCACGCGCCTGACTCTTTGCAAGGAAGCCTGTGTGAAGACCGGCTGTTCCTGCGATGCGCGAGACGAATTCTTCTCGCAGCGCGCTAAGAATTGTAGTTCTTCTCGCAGCGCGCTAAGAATTGTAGTTCTTCTCGCAGCGCGCTAAGAACGGTGGTTCTTCCCGCGACGCGCTAAGAATTGTAGTTCTTCCCGCGACGCGCTAAGGATTTGTAGTTCTTCCCGCGGCGCGCTAAGAATGGTAGTTCTTCCCGCGGCGCGCTAAGGATTTAAGTTCTTCCCGCGGTGCGCTAAGGTTTGCTCTGTCTGCCTTCGCCCTCGCGCGTGCGCTCGAATCTTCTCGCGCTAGACCTTAAGTCTTTTCTTCTGTTTAGGTCAGCCTGTATGCTTTTGAAATATCTTATCTTTTGTATGAGCACTTTAGGTCAGTTCTGACATCTGTCCGAAAAGCCACTTTCGGCGCAGCATGCGCACCAATCCTATTGGTTGACAGAAAAAGTGACTGACATAATCTTTTGAAATCTTCTTTTGCATGCCTTGAACAGTGTTTTACCTGACTCCTTCCATGCTTTATTCTGTAACCTGTCAGCCCTTTTTCCTGTTCCTCGGCTGCCATATCTTTTGATATCTTTTGCTTTTGGCTTCTTGTGCTTTTTTTTAATATCTTTTGCTTGATTTGATAAGATCTTTTCCTCTTTTTAAGGGATTGTGTTCCCTAGGGTTTCCCTATATATAATACTATTTTCTTGTTATTTAACACTACACACACAAACACTCAAACTCTCCTCTGCTCTCTTCTCCTTGCCCTCGGCCGTTGTTCCTCAGCCGCCTCCTCTCTCTGCCTTCGTCTTTTCCCTTGTCCTGCCCAGATTTCCGGTAATATATAATATATAATAATTTGTTAAAGATACATATTACTATGCTAACATATATTCAAGGCATAAAACAAATCATTAAACCAATAACCTCTTATTTATAGGTTAACTTGTGCTTGTTTAAAAGTTGATTCTTGCATTATCTTTCCACACACCTTTTTCAGGTGAGTAATCTCGTACCTAATCCCTTTTTATTTTTAATGTTTTGGGATGATCATGGGTTCGTACAAACTTGAGTCTTAAACTTGTTAATAAACTTTTGTCGCGCAAAACCCCATGTGTTATGGACGTAGACTTGGCTGTTTATTTGTATGTGTGGATCATTAACCGTCTTGTCGGCCTATTCCGCAGTTTTCATGGATCCATTAGATGAACACGGGAGAACTATCGTTTATGATTTCTCTTTTGTTTACACTTGCACAGTTTTCTTGTTTTTGTGCTCAATTGGGAGCACGGGTTGAACTATGAGCTATGATCTATTAGGCTTGATCACAATCTGATTACACCCTTGTTGAACACCAGTTATACACATGATGCGCGCAGATATTGTTATCTATTTATATGTATTAAACTTGATTTCTCACCGACACGCAAGTGTTGACGTTTTATTTTAACACATGTTCAGGTTTGCTGTAGCTTTTTCTGGAAGCTTGAGGACACATAGGATGTTTTCTTTTCTTTTGGACCTAGTTTAAAATGTAACAAGACAAGTTTATGTTATTTGAATATTTTGAGTTATGATATGATTAATTTTATGTTACTTCGTGAAATTGTGTTGCGCGTGCGCGGTAAATGTATTTAATAAATATTGACACCCAAATAGTGTCACGAGTAATGAAACAATACGTGGCACCCCGATGTATACTCCGCCATCGGTCGGGGTGTTACAGATTGGTATCAGAGCTCCGTGACTTTAGGATAGGTGGTTAGACGTAACGACCTAGATTACCTAAGAGTCTCTTCTCGCGCATGAGAAATATCTCATGTTTGCGCGCTAATTGTTAATTACTCGATATTTATAAAATATGCTTGCACATATGCAGCACATGATTTCATGTTTTATTCACGATCTTTCGATTTTTATTGTTAAATTTCAATCTATTTCTTTACTTACATATTCGTTTGTTGTGGGGATTGAAAATCCGAGAAGTCATGGTGGTACATGAATAGTTGATTTTCAATTACCATTAACTTTATGTTTTAAATTAAAGATTTGAAAAGTCATGGTGATACATGAATTGTCAATCTCCAATATTCATTTGCTCGATATTTTAAATTGAAGACTTGAAAAGTCATGGTGATACATGAATTGTCAACCTTCAATGCTTGTTTACTCGTATATTTTAAATTGAGAATTCGGAAGGTCATGGTGATACATGAATTGTCGATTTTCAATTCGAATTCATTACCTGTATTAAGTTTGCATTTAAATTCATATTTTACTTCAAAGTTTGATAGCATGTAACTCCGTGAAACAAGCTTTACAATGATATACTTTGCGCTAAAACGATTTCCCATACCAAGATATTAACAAAAACTAAAACTTTTATAGAATGCCTCCGCTATCTCGCCGTCATCAGAGGAGAGAAGCCTCGCGCAGACGTAGGCAGCAACGTTCCCAGGAAATGGCCGCCGCAATAGCCCAAGCCTTAAACCGAAATAATCCCAAACCCCTCCGGATACAATATTAAATCCTTTAATGCGGGTAACCCTCCGAAATTCACAGGACTTGAAGGAGCCACCGTAATGCTCCAATGGCTCGAGAAAGTTGAGAACACCTTCCTCCATACCCAATGCCCTCCAGACCGACGAACCTTATACGCCTCAAGTGTCCTGGAATCAAGGGCGCTTACTTGGTGGAACGGAGTAGCTCACGCGCGTGGCGCAGAGGCTGCTTCTAGCATGCTCTGGGAGGAATTCAAGGAAATCTTGACGCGAGAGTTCTGCCCTCCCAACGAAGTAAAACGCCTTGAGGAGGAGTTTTGGAACCTGAAACAGTACAGTGGCGAAGCGTGCGAGTACGCGACGCGCTTCCATGAACTAAGTCTGCTTGTCCCACACCTAGTCACCCCTTCCCGCCGAGCCATCGAGAAGTTCCTTGGGGGTCTCCCCATGGAAATCCAAGATTCTGTATGGGCCAGGAACCCACTAACCCTCTCTGACGCCATCGAGTTGGCCGCTGTGCTCAGCGACAACCATGTCAGGGCAGGAACCCTGTTCCTGCGGGGAGCTGAGAAGACCAAACCCACCAAGACTGTCCCAGAACCAATAGAAACCAAGCCAGAACCCTCAAACCGTAACAACCTCAAGCGCAGGCGCAAAGCCTATGCGCTTACCAACCCGCCCATTGTCCAGCAACCCACCTACCAACCTCCAGTTTACGCGCCTAACCCACTGTCGACCTACCCAACACCCCCTGTAGTCCATAACTATGCCTTAACCAATCCCGCACTCCCTGCCCCGTCAACTAAGAAACCTTACACAGGAAACCAACCCTTTTGCCCAACTTGTAGACTTCACCATCCAACTCAAGTCCCGTGCCGACAATGTAACCGATGTGGCCGTACTGGTCACACTGCTGAGAACTGTAGAGTCCTTCCCGCCAACCCAATCGTGCAAACACCACCAACTTACCCGCTAAACCCACAACCAACATACCCTAATCCACGACCCAGGTCGTGCTATAACTGCGGTGACCCCAGTCATTTCCGGAACGCGTGCCCGAGACTGCAAGTACAAATTACGCAAGCTAATCCGGTTAACCAAATTTCAAACCAAGTGGCGCGCGGACGAGCTTTTAATATAACCGCGCACCAAGCGCAAGCGAATAATGACGTGGTTAATGGTACATTTTTACTTAATGGACAATATGCATCTATACTTTTTGATACTGGCGCCGATAGAAGTTTTATTTCTCGCGCATTTGAACAAAAACTTGCGCGACCGCGAGTAAACTTAAACGAAAACTTTTCAGTTGAATTGGCTAATGGTGAAACTATTTTAATAAACTCCGTGATCAAAGATTGCACGCTTAACCTTAATGAGCATGATTTTCTAATCGACCTCATTCCTATGCCGCTTGGAAGCTTTGATGTTATTATTGGAATGGACTGGCTCTCGCAAAATCGCGCCGAAGTAATCTGCGCCAAGAAGTTGATTCGCATTCCTCGGGAAAATGGTGAAAATCTTCATATCTACGGCGAGAAACCATCTAACGGTCTTAAACTAATGTCATGCACTGAAGCCCGAAGACTTTTGCGGAAGAAATGTGTTGCATTCTTAGCCCATGTGGTCAAACCCGATGAAGGAAAGAAGAAACTTTCTGAAATCCCCATCGTGCGCGACTTCCCTGAAGTCTTTCCCGATGATCTTTCTGGTTTACCTCCCGCTCGAAAATCGAGTTTCGTGTTGATCTTGTCCCTGGTGCATCCCCCGTAGCCAAATCTCCTTATCGTCTTGCACCCGCTGAAATGCAAGAATTAGCAAGTCAACTCCAAGAGTTGACCGCTAAAGGATTCATTCGCCCTAGCTCTTCGCCCTGGGGTGCTCCGGTGTTGTTCGTTAAAAAGAAAGATGGTACGTTTCGCATGTGTATTGATTACCGCGAGCTGAACAAGCTCACCATTAAGAACCGGTATCCCTTACCGCGTATTGACGACCTCTTTGATCAACTCCAAGGTGCCTCTTGTTTCTCCAAGATCGATCTCCGTTCTGGCTATCACCAGTTGCGTATCCGCGAAGAGGATATTCGTAAGACTGCTTTTCGAACCCGCTATGGCCATTTTGAATTCTTGGTCATGCCCTTCGGTTTAACCAACGCACCCGCCGTCTTCATGGATCTAATGAACCGGGTGTGTAGGCCTTTCTTGGACCAATTTGTGATTGTGTTTATTGATGACGTTCTGGTTTATTCCAAAACCAAGGCCGAGCATGAACAACATCTTCTGTTGGTATTGCAAAAGCTTCAAACCGAACAACTCTATGCCAAACTCTCCAAGTGTGAGTTTTGGTCGGATGAAGTACAGTTTCTTGGTCATGTTGTAAACAAGATGGGTATTCATGTCGATCCATCCAAAATTGAAGCAATCAAGAACTGGATTACACCGTCCACTCCTACCGAAATCCGTTCCTTTTTGGGCTTAGCTGGTTACTACCGGCGATTCATTTCGAACTTCTCAAAGATCGCCTTGCCCTTAACAGCATTAACGTGCAAAGGCAAACCGTATATTTGGGGCTCGAAGCAAGAAGAAGCCTTTCAAGCGCTCAAACTATTGTTGTGCGAAGCTCCTGTTCTAGCGTTACCAGAAGGTACTGACGACTTTGTCGTTTATTGTGATGCCTCCAACCAAGGTCTCGGTTGTGTACTTATGCAACGAGGCAAGGTTATCGCTTACGCGTCTAGGCAACTCAAAATTCATGAAAAGAATTATACGACTCACGACCTCGAACTTGGTGTAGTTGTATTTGCATTAAAAATCTGGAGACACTACCTCTATGGTACCAAGTGCATCATTTACACCGACCATAAAAGCCTCCAGCACATTTTTGATCAAAAGGAACTTAACATGAGACAACGCCGATGGAACGAACTCATCAGCGATTACGATTGTGAGATCCGATATCACCCTGGAAAGGCTAATGTGGTAGCTGATGCGCTCAGCCGCAAACCATGCCAACTTAACTGTATTTTGCCGCACACGCAGCTTCACTTCGCGCCGATCCAAAGCGATCTTGAATCGCGCATTCGCGACGCGCAGCGCGCATCGATCAGCGAAGGAAACCTACGCGCCGAGTTAGCGTGTGGTGCAGAAGCTCATCTAGTCCCTAACCTGAATGGAATTCTCTGTTATCTCAATCGCATCTGGATCCCCAATGATGAGAATCTTCGCTCTGTCATACTGAGTGAAGCGCACAAAACTCGTTATTCCGTTCATCCTGGCGCTGACAAAATGTACAAAGATTTGCGCCTTTCTTTTTGGTGGCCTGGTATGAAAAAGGATATTGCTGTGTTCGTATCTAAATGCCTAACTTGTTCTAAGGTAAAAGTTGAACATCAACGCCCATCTGGTTTGCTCGAACAACCTGAAATTCCTACGTGGAAATGGGAAGGTATAGCAATGGACTTTATCACCAAGTTACCCTTGACCGCAAGCAAACATGATAGCATTTGGGTAATAGCGGATCGAGTGACCAAGTCTGCCCACTTTCTGCCCATTCGTGAAACCTACCGTGTTGAACAACTTGCGCATCTTTATGTCAAGGAAATTGTCTGCCGTCATGGTACTCCTTTGAGCATCATATCCAATCGCGATGGCCGTTTTATATCTCGCTTTTGGAAATCTCTCCAATCTGCGTTAGGAACTCGTTTGGACATGAGTACTACATATCATCCTCAGACTGACGGACAGTCTGAGCGAACCATTCAAACCCTTGAGGATATGCTTCGATCTTGTGTTCTTGATTTTGGAGGTAATTGGGATTCACACCTACCTCTGATCGAGTTCTCTTATAATAACAGCTATCATTCCAGCATTGGTATGGCCCCATTTGAAGCACTTTACGGTCGAAAGTGCCGTTCACCGATTTGTTGGAACGAAGTGGGTGAAGTTCAAATCACAGGACCCGAACTAGTTCAAGAGACAACCGATAAAATCGCCAAGATCCGTGATCATCTGCTGACTGCCAGAAGCCGACAGAAGAGTTACGCAGATCGCAGGCGGAAGCCTCTCGAATTTCTAGTTGGTGATCTTGTTCTCCTCAAAGTGTCGCCCTGGAAGGGTGTTGTCCGCTTTGGGAAGAAAGGTAAGCTTGCACCTCGTTATGTTGGTCCGTTCAAGATTCTCGCGAGAGTAGGAAAAGTTGCTTACAAACTGGACCTACCGCCCGCGCTCAGCAATGTGCATCCAACTTTCCATGTATCCAATCTCAAGAAATGTTTAGCTGACGAGAACCTTCACATACCACTTGATGAAGTTCAAGTTGATGAGTCTATGCATTTTGTTGAGAAGCCTGTTGAGATTATGGATCGCGAGGTGAAGAATACCAAGCGCAGTCGCATCCCTATTGTTAAAGTTCGTTGGCAGTCCAAGCGCGGAGCCGAGTTCACTTGGGAAAGGGAAGATCAAATAAAGATCAAGTACCCGCACCTTTTCTCTGCGCAACCTACTTCCAGATAAATTTCGGGACGAAATTTCTTAAAGTAGGGGAGACTGTGACAACTGCCCAAATCCGACCCGACCCAGGTACCCGTTTTCGAATCCGATTCTTTTTATGATTTATAATTTGATTATTAATCTTTGTAAATTTAACATTAAATAAATTATATATATATATAAATTTTTATATTACTTACTAATAATAATAATTCCTTCCCGCCTCTTTTCTCTCTTGTCGCCGTCCCGCCTCTTTTCTCTCTTGTCGCCGTCCCGCCCCTCTGCTTAACCCTTGAGCCTTGAACCCCCCCCCCCCCTTTTCTCTTAACTCTTTGCTTGTCCTTTGGTTCTTCCCGCCTAAGGATGTCTGCGCAGCTCCACGCGCCTGACTCTTTGCAAGGAAGCCTGTGTGAAGACCGGCTGTTCATGCGATGCTCGAAACGAATTCTTCTCGCAGCGCGCTAAGAATTGTAGTTCTTCTCGCAGGTCGCTAAGAATTGTAGTTCTTCTCGCAGCGCGCTAAGAACGGCGGTTCTTCCCGCGACGCGCTAAGAATTGTAGTTCTTCCCGCGACGCGCTAAGGATTTGTAGTTCTTCCCGCGGCGCGCTAAGAATGGTAGTTCTTCCCGCGGCGCGCTAAGGATTTAAGTACTTCCCGATGTGCGCTAAGGTTTGCTCTGTCTGCCTTCGCCCTCGCGCGTGCGCTCGAATCTTCTCGCGCTAGACCTTAAGTCTTTTCTTCTGTTTAGGTCAGCCTGTATGCTTTTGAAATATCTTATCTTTTGTATGAGCACTTTAGGTCAGTTCTGACATCTGTCCGAAAAGCCACTTTCGGCGCAGCATGCGCACCAATCCTATTGGTTGACAGAAAAAGTGACTGACATAATCTTTTGAAATCTTCTTTTGCATGCCTTGAACAGTGTTTTACCTGACTCCTTCCATGCTTTATTCTGTAACCTGTCAGCCCTTTTTCCTGTTCCTCGGCTGCCATATCTTTTGATATCTTTTGCTTTTGGCTTCTTGTGCTTTTTTTTAATATCTTTTGCTTGATTTGATAAGATCTTTTCCTCTTTTTAAGGGATTGTGTTCCCTAGGGTTTCCCTATATATAATACTATTTTCTTGTTATTTAACACTACACACACAAACACTCAAACTCTCCTCTTGTGACATCCCACATCGGTTGGGAAGGAGAACTAAGCCTTCTTTATAAGGAGGTGGATACCTTCCCCATCATAACGCGTTTTGGGCGCTTAATGGTAGTGGATGAGAGGAGAATTCCATAGTTAAGCGTGCTCAGGTGGGAGAAGTATGAGGATGGGTGACCACCTGGGCAACCAAAAGCAAATCCGTGAGGCGATGGTGGTACGTCCCGGCCAAAGCGGACAATATTATGGTGCGGTGGTAGTTGGGCTGTTACAAATGGTATCAGAGCCAGAGCCGGACCGGTGGTACCAGGTCCCGCGAGGACGCTGGACCCCTAAGGGGGGTGGATTGTGACATCCCACATCGGTTGGGAAGGAGAACTAAGCCTTCTTTATAAGGAGGTGGATACCTTCCCCATCATAACGCGTTTTGGGCGCTTAATGGTAGTGGATGAGAGGAGAATTCCATAGTTAAGCGTGCTCAGGTGGGAGAAGTATGAGGATGGGTGACCACCTGGGCAACCAAAAGCAAATCCGTGAGGCGATGGTGGTACGTCCCGGCCAAAGCGGACAATATTATGGTGCGGTGGTAGTTGGGCTGTTACACCTCTGCTCTCTTCTCCTTGCCCTCTGCCGTTGTTCCTCAGCCGCCTCCTCTCTCTGCCTTCGTCTTTTCCCTTGTCCTGCCCAGATTTCCGGTAATATATAATATATAATAATTTGTTAAAGATACATATTACTATGCTAACATATATTCAAGGCATAAAACAAATCATTAAACCAATAACCTCTTATTTATAGGTTAACTTGTGCTTGTTTAAAAGTTGATTCTTGCATTATCTTTCCACACACCTTTTTCAGGTGAGTAATCTCGTACCTAATCCCTTTTTATTTTTAATGTTTTGGGATGATCATGGGTTCGTACAAACTTGAGTCTTAAACTTGTTTATAAACTTTTGTCGCGCAAAACCCCATGTGTTATGGACGTAGACTTGGCTGTTTATTTGTATGTGTGGATCATTAACCGTCTTGTCGGCCTATTCCGCAGTTTTCATGGATCCATTAGATGAACACGGGAGAACTATCGTTTATGATTTCTCTTTTGTTTACACTTGCACAGTTTTCTTGTTTTTGTGCTCAATTGGGAGCACGGGTTGAACTATGAGCTATTATCTATTAGGCTTGATCACAATCTGATTACACCCTTGTTGAACACCAGTTATACACATGATGCGCGCAGATATTGTTATCTATTTATATGTATTAAACTTGATTTCTCACCGACAGGCAAGTGTTGACGTTTTATTTTAACACATGTTCAGGTTTGCTGTAGCTGTTTCTGGAAGCTTGAGGACACATAGGATGTTTTCTTTTCTTTTGGACCTAGTTTAAAATGTAACAAGACAAGTTTATGTTATTTGAATATTTTGAGTTATGATATGATTAATTTTATGTTACTTCGTGAAATTGTGTTGCGCGTGCGCGGTAAATGTATTTAATAAATATTGACACCCAAATAGTGTCACGAGTAATGAAACAATACGTGGCGCCCCGATGGATAATCCGCCATCGGTCGGGGTGTTACACCCGCTAGGGGCTGCCGCCCCTAGAACCCCGCTGCCAGGGGCACTGCCGCCGGACCCCCATTCGTTGTGGGTTATATAAAGATAGAAATACGATATGAGTAGTAATAGTTAATTGATACATGCAAATATTATACAGTTAGCCATGCACAGCTCAAGAAGGGAATAACTATTAACGGTGAATGTAACCGCATTTAGGTGAGTTTCTAGCCCCATATTCTTGTTACTTACAAGATAGAAAATAAAAGCAACTCAGATCAAGTACATATGTGTCTGGATCCAAACATATCCGTCTAGTGATGCTAAACTGTCGCTATATAGTAAAAAAAAAATCAAGTTCCTAACCACCTAAGCAAGCTAGGGTAAGTAGGGTGTCGAACCAAAAGGAGTATGTGGTCAACGTAACGTGTAACAGATTTTATACGATTATGGAGTAATGAATTGTAGTGCTTATCACACAAGCTAAGCAGTTAATACGGAAAAATATCGGATATCGGTCAAGAACCGATATCTGAGATAACGGTTATCGCAGTGAGATATCAGTGGGATATCGGTAATTTTAATATCATGTAAAATTCATATATATAGCAATTTAACAGTAATAATTCAGTATAGTCTCCTACCATTAACAAATTAACCTTTTGCAAGTTACAAAACACTAACAATTGTAGCAAGTAAGAATTGATTAAGACTTAAAACAATAATATTGAACACTAAAAGTTGATAATTAAGGCTTAAATCACTGATATCGTGAATATCAGTGATATATCGGTCAAATATTAGTCCAATATCGGTAAATATCGTTGATATTCTCAGTACCGATATTCTGAACCGATATTCTGATTTATGTATTGCAAGGGACCGATAACCGATATATCACTGATATATCGGTGATATGTCGACGATATCGACTGCATAACACACAAGCACACAAATTTGGTTTTATTGATTAAACAAGCAATTGACAATTGCTCAAGCAATTAATAAAAAGCAGATCACATGTAACAACTCTGATTTTTTCATTTAATAATTTCTAACCGTTAACCGACCCGTTTTTATGTTTGGGAAATTTTATCAAGAAAGTATTGTGTTATTCGAGTTATTATTATTTTATTATTATTAGTTATTATATTTACTTAATACATATAAAATAACTTTGTAAAAATATTCAATTATTACCCTAAATTATATTTAACCTATTTTTGTATCCTTGCCTAAACTATAAGGACCAAACAACAAATTAGGTAAATTATAATCTCCTTAACCCGTTTACCCGTATCCATGCCCCAAACCCGCAACCCGTATACCTAAATTGGTGGCTTGAGCCGTAATTGTCGATGTTAACTAGGAATTGATCTATGTATATCAATATTCTTGCCATACAAAACCTTGCCGACACTATGGATTAGGAAATTGGATCTATATGATACGTATTTTTATATTTTATTAACCCGTCATCTGCATATTTAGTGTTATAGTATATAGGGATCATCTCAACTCAATTAAACTTTCCCTCACAATCACCAATAGGTCGCGAATTAAACCCCCAATATTAATTATATTAGCATGGCCTGCTTATACCTGTTCTGACCCTCGTTGCTACCGTCTACTTAACAATCAATTAAACCTCATTGCTTGATCATTTGAGGTAATTTAAACACGTATTGAGTTCGTCTGTAATCACTAATCAAAAACCCTAACCTTAATTAATCAAACTCATAAGGGGTTCAACGATTTGATTTTCTAGGGTTCTTATAATGTTCTGGGTTTCGCTCTATCTGTTTAAATAAAATTAGTTTAAAGAGTATTAACCAATTGATACACTAGCGCGCATGGCTAGAGTATGTTCGTTAAGACTCTGAGTGGCTGGGGGCGCATGTTCGAACCACCCCCCAGCCCGTTTTTGTTTCTTTTTTTTTTGGTATTAATCCATTTAATCATTATATTAATATATTTAATCAATTAAATTATATTATAAATACTATAAATACATTAATTAATCAGTATTTTTTAAAACCGACATATTAACTAGTTGCTTTTCCGAACCTTCGTTAAAACCATATATTTTCATATATTTTTATAAATAGGTATATATTTTATATCATATGAATTGTTAAAGATTTTAATATTAAGATGTAAAAGGGTTTTATATTAAATATACATAATTAAAATATATTTTATTAATTAACATGTTAAAATAACTATTTATAAACAAATGTATTTTTATATATTATTATTAATTACTCACAATATTTAATTAAATATAACCATTCTAAATAAATAATAAACTTCATTAAGATATTATTTCAAATACCCGTTTATGTCTCAATTCTCTATTAGTCCATCTTTTAACTCGTAGTGTTCTTCGATTATTACTCTTACTTAGGGTTTTCTCGTAGATATATCTCGATGAGCGTGACACTTGTTTGCTACCATTCTTATCGCATTCATTTACATTCTTATCGCACTCCCCTTCTTTTACTTGTTTTCCAAACTTTTGGGGACATATGCGTATTTACAGTATTTACTTGTCATTAGTATTCATACTAGCAACTGTTAACCTTGTGTGCTATCAATTATGTGCCTAACTTGCTACTTGTAAATTTGTTTATTTGAACGCATTCGGAGATGTCCAACATATTCACACTTAGTATGATCATACGACTGTCGTAGTGGCTGGTGTCCGATCGCATGACAATGGTTTCACCGAAAACTCATTTATGGTAACCAACGCTTGATTCGCATGGCAACGGTTTAGCCCACATTTTATAATATGTTTGAATTGTTTACATGCTATGGCTTAATTGTATACCTCATTAAGGACAGTTTGCTTATTTTCTTATTATATTATATTGTATTTAAACCAAGTGGTGCTTTACTCACTCAACCTTGTGTTGACAAAATCTTTTTTTATTTACGCATATGCATGTTTAGATTTAATTGATTGAAAGCTTTGGAAGAGGTTTAAATGATGCATTAAGTTAGAAGAAACTTATCAATACTTGAATTTATTTGTTTTTGTTTTTATGATTGTATACTTTGTTATTTGAGATTGTTTTAGATTATTGAAATATTTAATTTAATTTAATAGATATTGCAACATTTTAAATTATTGCATGATAGTACCTTGAGAGCTGTGAGCAATCAGCTCACGCCCCAGCATTTCCGCCTTAGGTTAGGGTGTGACAGATTGGTATCAGAGCCGAAGGTTTAAGATAGATTGTTAGTGGTGCCTTAGTAACATTATTAGGAGCCACATACGTGCTTATCTGCTTTCCTTATGGGTTCAAATTATTTGTTTACAACTTTCTTAGTTAATTATTTAATTATTTTTTATTATTATATAATCATGCACACACACACAACTCCGATGTTATGCCTCAACTTCAAAGATAATTTTTCTTAATTAATTTAATTCAATTAGATTGCCTTTTATTTTGGAAAATTCCTTAAGAATTCCCTAGTGTTGTTTTTACTCTTTCACCTTAGGGCTAGGTTGTGTGACAAGTCCTGTAGTAACTGAAGGGGGAGAGAACTGTGAGTCGGGCCTTGGCAAACCGGTTCCGAGAACCCAAGGTAAGACGTTATTCCTTACCTAGAGGATAACCTGACCACAATACTCGATCTTATAGGCCAAAGCGGGACACAACTGTCAAGTGACCGAAACCCTAAGTTGTTAAATGTAAACGCATTAGCGGTTGCAATTTATTTTTAAACCGAATTCACGGTGATTCGTTGCTAAATTCGTTCCACTCCGATTACTGTGTTTTGTTATTTTAAATGGTTAGTTGGGTGAAATATCCTGGAACCCATGGGCACTCCTATTATCCATTTCTCAATTTATTTTAAACATTAGGTTTTTGTTGGAGTTAATCATACGTGGTGATTCACATGATACTCAAGCTACTCATTTTATCTCATTAGTTCGTTATTTAGTTGGTACAGTTAAAATGCCATGTAACGTTCATGGGTCGTCCAACTCAGTTGTTTTTAATCGTTAATTTGTTGGGCCATTCAAACTGCCATGGGAAGCTCATGGGAGGCCAACACACAAACTTTGTTTCGTTAGTTGTTTGTTAAGTTAATTTAATAAATTTTAACTTTTAAAATGACCACATCTCCTCATCTAGTTATCTCACATTGAACACATTGATTATGCCACCTCATAAATATTTACGCAATGTACCCGTTGTCTTACAATATTTTACCTTTATTCCTCATAGAATGTCTTCACTAATAAACCACCGTTGTCAACGACATTCTTCGTGTTCTCACGATCGCCGTCTGGCTACTAGGATCACCAAAGAATTTGCTGCTGCTGCTGCTATGCCCACTATTGCAACCCAAATCCAAAGTCTCAACTCGAATTCTTCTTCTACATCTGCTGCTTTGAACAACTATGACTTTAAGAACTTCCTGAGCACCAAACCTACCTCATTTCATGGTGAAGAAAATGCCACCAAACTGCTTCAATGGTTCAAGAAGACGGAGAACGTGTTTATCCATTGTGAATTTCTGGCGCCAAACGTACTAAGTTCGCCTCAAGTTTTTTCGAGCATCGAGCTATCACTTGGTGGAATTCTTTCAAATCCAATCAAGAAACTGAGTTGGCTATGGCCATATCTTAGGACGATATCAAGGAGGCCATGAAGAAAGAGTTTTGCCCCGAACATGAACTGCAAAGGCTTGAAACCGAATTTTGGGAACTCAATCAAATCGGTGGGGAGAACTCCACCTATTCCAACCGTTTTCGTGAGCTTAGCCGTATCGTACCTCATATTGTAACCCCCAAGAACCATGGCATTCAGAAATATATTCGCAATTTACCAATCATTTTCCGTGATGTTGTGGAGAGTCGTGACCCCTTAACCATCAGTGAGGCTATGGACCTAGCTGCTTCCCTCACCGACAGTCATGTTAGGGATGGAACCTTGTCCCTAAAGGATTTCAAGCCTAATCTCGACAAGACCGAAACCGACTCACCCGTTGATGCTAAAGCTGAACCCAAACCTACATTCAACAACAACAATCACCGCAATAACAACAACCACAACAACAAGCGTAAAACTGTCACACCCTCAAATCCACTAACGGAGTTTTACCGTCAGAGGGTGTGAACTAACAGGATCGGATTCATTAGTTATAATCAAACCATGAATAAAGTTTTCAAACCACGAAAACATTTAAGTGTAAATAAGTGCGGAAGCGTAAAACCATAAACCAAGTGTTGCGTCACGCAGGACGACTTAAAACCCAATTAATAATAACAGTTTAAAAATGAGTTTGCATAAACATAAGCGTTCAAAGTAATGCATGATCCTATACCGCGCGCCCGCCTCCGCTACCTGAGAATAACATACTAAAAGTGTCAACACGAGATTGGTGAGTTCACAAGTTTATATAAAATAAAGCGTTTAGCGTTTTGGGTTTAGCGTTTTGCGTTCAGCGTTTTGCGTTACCAGATAGTGTTAAATCAATTATATATCTATAGGTTGCTAGCCTATAAAGCAAGTATTACTAAGTGTTCGACACCGAAGCTGACTATTTATCATGTGCCTTGCCACCAGGTCTATCCCGACCATGGTAATGTGTTAGCCAAAATTACACCCACTCGACCTCTAGTCGAGCTTAGCGTTGGGTGGGGTTTGTCAAAACCAGTAGACTATTCAACAGTGACTCGCTATTATCCAATACTAAACGGTTCGATGTGAAGGACTTCAGTTGTTTCGTTTTCCACTTAGCCTTTACAAGTGATATATAATCTAATAACAAAATCTAAAAGCGTTTCGGAGTATGTATTCTCCCCCAAGTGAAAAGCGTTTAAAAGAGGTTAAAAGGGGACGTGAAACTCCCTGTTTGCGAAGAATTCCAAAAACAAGTCACCCAAATGATGCGCGCCACAGAAAACCCTCACTAGCGTTCTAATACAACAAGGAGATTTTCTAAGTGTTGGAACTATTATCGAGTCTCTAGACTCGGCACATAATACCTATGCACAAGATACGTTTCGTGTTTCGTTTGTGAATTGTGTGTGTCTCAACAAACACATTCGTGATACGTTACATGTGTGAACAACTATTTACATATCATGTAATAATATTGTACATTACTAGCAATTATTTCCCGCAAGGGCAATTTGGTCAAAACATAACAATTATCTAGTACTTAGCACGTTTCATGTATTTTCACAAAGTTCAGCAGCTAGTTTCATCAAGATAGAATTCTACTTGAAAGATTACTCTATTCAACAGATCATAGCATCTCAATTAATTCACCAAAAATTGTCACAAAAGAATACATGAGTTAGGTTTCCAGAACATATTTTATTGTATTTTTATTCCTCATAGATTTCTCACAATGATCAAAACATTACGGCAACTCACAGCAGTCAAAATCATGCGCAACAGAATGTTATTTGTTATTCCCGTTAATGAAAAATCCAACTAATGCAAGACCAATTGGGTTAGGTTATTAACTCAACGATTTAGCTTCCAGAAGTGGAACCAACCCATTTGGTCTTGTAGTCCATGAGATATGATAATTACAAAACAACCTAACAGCAGGTCTCACAATTTAGATTTGCACTTCAGTTTTGTAAAATAATAAAATTTAACTTTTACTCGTCCAAAAAATTACAAACTTGGACTTTATAGAAACTAGACTCAAAATAGTACCCTGTAGTGTTAACAAACTCGACCAATTTCCACATTAACATTTAGTTACAGTTGTCTAAACATAACTTACAATCTGTCCAGTACCAGTTTTGACCTTTAATCATATTTAAATCGTTTGAGCAACCAAAAACACCTCCAAATTAGGCGTGGTTGGGTTTTATGGAACTAGACTCAGAGTACTACCTATTAGACTCATAAATAGCTCAGTTTGCTTTTATATTTAACAATTTTCATGTCGTTCAAATTTAACAATCTCTGCTGTCAAAACTCAGCAAGCACAAACAATCGTCTAACATGCATCCTAAGCATACGACATAACTCCAACATGAAATAAACATCATTAATCATAAAAATCAGTAGTAACCCTCTAGGGTTTACAAACAATCAATGATTTAACATTCTTTCACCGTTCAAAATCACATATGATCATCTAAATCAATAACCAACGCATAAACAATCATCATCTAGCATAAATCAAGCTAAGAACACTTAATACATGATATTCAATAATTAGGGCTTCATGTTTATACCTTAAAAACGCAGAAAGCAACCAAGAGAAAGGTGAGAGATGCTTAGAAACGAGTGTGGGATGCTTCGATTATGAAGAACAAGATCAAAACGGGTGATATGGTGGTGGGTGTTGGCTGCCGATCGCAAGAGAGGGAGAGAGAGGGGCTGCCGTCGGGTTGTAGGAGGGTGAAAGAGAGTTAGGGCTTTGTTATTATTAAATAATAACATGTTACACATAGGCCCCTCAACTTCCAATCATTACTTTTCAAGCTTAAATTAACTTATTTGCATCTTGAGTTAGTGTTTTAAATGATATTATCAAATAACACATAAGCCTAACACATAATTATCACATAATTATTGTTTGGTTGTTTTCGTTTATTCAACAATGGTTTGCGTCAACTCGTTTGCGTTTCGGTGCAATCCCGAAAGACCACACATGTAGTAATTGTCAAGCGTCATTTAAAACTCTATTTTAAATGTAATGAGATGTGCGTTATAGATCAAGTGATCTTAAGTTTGAATTGACGGAGTTTGGATTAACGGAGTTTACCTTAAATTGACGAGTGTCACATCATTCCCATGGTTAAAGAATTTTCGTCCCGAAAATTTGAGTTAAGTCGCGATGGGTGTCTGAAAAGAAAGAAAAATTTTCAGTTTGTCATATCATCCCCTAGTAGAAAGAAATTTCGTCCCGAAATTTAATTCATACCTCTGGTGATTTCTGACGGTTTGACGGGTTTCGCGGTTTTCTGTGTTTGGTCAACCCTTCAAAAAGGTGAGGATACTTTTTCATCATTTGATCTTCGCGTTCCCACGTGAACTCCGGTCCACGTCTAGAGTTCCAACGAACCTTAACGATTGGAATTTTGCTATGCTTGAGTGTTTTGTTTTCCCAATCCAAAACTTCAACTGGTTCTTCGATGAAGCGTAGCTGTTCATCAACTTGAAATTTGTCCAAAGGGACTGCTTGGGTTTCATCGGATAGGCATTTCTTTAAATTGAATACATGGAATACATTGTGTACACTACTGAGTTCCGTTGGTAGATCCAGTCGGTACGCCACCGGACCAATGCGCTCAGTTATCCGGTAGGGACCAACGTATCATGGATTGAGTTTGTTTCGCTTCCCGAAGCGAACCACACCTTTCCAAGGTGAGACTTTGAGTAATACTTGGTCGTTCACTTGAAATTCAAGAGGCTTTTGGCGCTTGTCTGCGTAACTCTTTTGGCGATCTCGTGCTGCTGCCATGCGGTTTCGGATTTGAACAATCTTTTCAGAGGTTTCAAGTACTTTTTCTGGACCAGTGATTTGGCTATCACCCACCTCTGCCCAGCAGAGAGGTGATCGACACTTCCATCCATACAACGCTTCAAACGGCGCTGCCTTAATGCTTGCGTGGTAGCTGTTATTATACGAAAACTCTACCAAAGGTAAGTGAGGTTCCCAACTTTTTCCTAAATCCAACACGCATGCACGCAACATGTCTTCCAAGGTCTGAATGGTGCGCTCACTTTGCCCATCCGTCTGAGGATAGTATGCTGTGCTCATATCAAGGCGGGTGCCTAGTGCTTTCTGTAGTGACTTCCAAAAGTGCGAAAAGAAAAAGGGAATCTCGATCAGATATGATTGAGACAGGCACTCCGTGTCTAGACACTACTTCTTTCATGTAGATGAGAGTCAGTCTTTCCATCTTGTCCGATTCCTTGATTGCTAAGAAGTGTGCAGACTTAGTCAACCGATCAACGATCACCCAGATGGTATCGCATCCCGTCGGTGTTTTGGGTAATCCCGTGATGAAATCCAAGGAAATGTGTACCCATTTCCACGTTGGAAGTTCCGGTTGCTGTAGCGGGCCAGATGGTTTTTGATATTCTATTTTGACTCTCGCACAAGTCAAGCATTTCTCACGTAGGTGGCAATGTCGGCTTTCATGTTTGGCCACCAGTAAAGTGCCTTTAAGTCATGGTACATCTTATCTGAGCCAGGGTGGATGGAATATCGGGACTTGTGTGCTTCGTCCATCACTAGAGTTCTCAACTCTCCATATCGAGGGACCCAAATCCGGTTTTCGAAATATCGGACCCCGTCCGATTTGGTTTCAAGTTGCTTGTTCATGCCTCGCATGAGTTCTGATGGGAGATTATCGTCTTTCAAGGCTTCGAGTTGCGCATCGCGAATCTGATCGGGTAAGTTGGCGTGAATCGTGAGTTGTAATGCTCGCACTCGCCTAGGTTTATCGGTTTCTTTCCTGCTGAGAGCATCGGCCACTACATTGGCCTTGCCAGGGTGGTACTTAATTGCACAATCATAATCCTTAAGCAGCTCGACCCAACGACGATGTCGCATGTTCAGCTCCTTCTGATCGTAGATATGTTGGAGACTCTTGTGGTCGGTGTAAATGGTAAACTTGGTACCGTACAAGTAATGCCTCCATATCTTAAGAGCAAACACCACAGCTCCGAGTTCCAAGTCATGGGTCGTGTAGTTCTTCTCGTGAATCCGTAGTTGTCGAGAGGCATGGGCTATAACCTTCTCGAGTTGCATCAGCACACAATCGAGACCTTGTATCGATGCGTCACAATGCACCTCAAAATTCTCCGTTCCCTCAGGAAGGGCTAGAATAGGGGCGCTACAGAGTTTGGTTTTCAACAGTTGGAAAGCGGATTCTTGCGCGTCACTCCAATTGTACTTAGTACCCTTGTGAGTCAAAGCGGTGAGGGGTTGAGCAATCTTTGAAAATCCCTCGATGAAACGTCGGTAGTAGCCGGCCAGTCCTAGGAATTGTCGCACCTCAGTCGGAGTCTTAGGTGCTTCCAGTTTTTTTTGATGGCCTCTACCTTACCAGGATC